>NC_056731.1:318930682-318970682 GCF_019279795.1 Protopterus annectens
TGTGAGCGTTGTCTGGCATCAATGTTACTATATGTATGTGAGTAGAAGGAAGGTTTTAGGCCATTAGGTGGTGCGTGAGTGTTCTATGTGTTGTCTTTTAGCCAATGCAAGGGCATATTGAGCACACCTATGTCTGTCTACACCCACAGCAACTGCTGCTTCCCCCTCTGACTCCTCACCTGTGTGTGGCTGTGGTGACCTTGACATTGGTGATGTGATGTGTGCTCCTACCCCTTGTTAATCCTGATGAAGCTTTTTTCTCAGGACGATGTTGTGTAGTATGGCACATACTGTGGATATTTCAGTACATCTCCATGGATTATACTGCAGGGCTGCACCAGATGTATATAGATACTGGAACTGTGACATAGCAGTTAATAGAATGGAAGCCATTTCTATTTATGTAGAGCCTTCCCCTGTTACCCCAGGTGGTGCCTTAATTTCTGCATGTGTACAATCAATGACACCCAGTACTTCCTCCAACATGCTAGCGACACATATATTTTTTCAGAAATATGCAGGTGTTCTACCCTGTAGCATACTACCCTGAAGTACTGGGTAATTTGCAGTGCCACTGTGATTCCCTTGTTTGGGTGCCTGTACATGACTCTACACACTGTGTAGAGCAGCTTACTGAGCTACCATGTGCCTTTATTGAATATGGCTGAAAGTGTCAAAACAAAATTATCTCTCCTAATCAAAAGTTTACTATCAATAAGATTACAGTTTCTTTGATCTTTGGTGGCATGGGAAACAACGCCTACACCCTAAGCAAAAGAAACCCTGTATTTCACCAGTGGCACTTTTATACAATTCAGATAAGTGGAAGAAAGGCACAAAGTGTACAATTAAAAAAAATTAAAAAAAATAAAAACATTTATTTACTAGGAAAATTAAACATCATAATATGTTCAGCACAAAATACTTAAGAAATCTCAAATCTATTTTTTTATTTTAAATCAACTATTCAAGTATGTTATATTTCAAAACAAAGCGTGTTTCTAATTTAATAAGCCTAGTTTCTTACCCCAACATTTTATGCTGTGTTCTACTTTTGTTAGAAATGACCACTGAAAATCCTCACAATAATGAATGCTGCAGATGCGTTATGCTATAGGAGTCTGAAATTACTTCTGTTCTTTTGAATTGCTGTTTTCCCTAATGCATACATTTACTTTCCTGCTGCTTCACCCTGTAATGATTTTTACAGCCATACCCATTATAATAAATAACAGCCAACACTAAAACATTGTACAAATAGTTGCAATTAACAGTATGTAGTCAATCAGGTACATAGAAAAAATTCCCTAACAACTTCTCCTTACTTCAAAGAAAAACTGAGCACAGTAAAAAAAAATAATCAGAAGAAAGAAGACTAAATTGTTACATGACCTGAACAATTATTCTAATATTTTAAAATTAGCTTGTACAGAAGGAGTAATCAAAGAGGGCTGTCTAAATTCCACTGACATGAAAGAAAAGGACAAATGAAAGAAAGAACCAGAAGTCATTATGACATAAGAGAACACTAAATATGTTGTGAATGTTCCAGGATTAAACATTACTGAAGGTGAATACAAAGTCTTATAGTATAAACTGAACTGGTTTAATTTCTTTTCCCAAACCTTCAGGTCCTTTAATACCTTGTTTATGGCTTTAAAGAATGCTACAGTGGCTTTTATGTTTGTAGAACAAAACCTTTAATATCTGATTGTTTGAATAGTCAAGAAAATGATGTGGCTGTATGTAAAGAATTCAGATGATTTTGAACTTATACAACAATATAAAACTAATTCAAGTGTATCAGAAAATTTTTGAAATTAATCTGCTGCTACTTAAATTATTTGATTCAGTTACCACAACAGATAAATACAACATTGAGCATTTCACAACTGTGAATTCTAGGATATAAACTTATTTAAAAAAGTAAAATTAGAATGATAATGAAAGGAGCAGTTTTAAACAATTAAGTAATTACAGACAATATGCGATTAAGAAGGATAAACATTTGATTGTAAGAATTTATTCTGTCTTATAATACAGACAGGAATGAAACATTTAAGCAGTCAGGAATGTTAATTTAAAATAGATCACAATTCACAATAAGTATTTAAAACCAGTCTGATAATTTTGGTTAAAGGTGCACTTGATGGAGGTATACTCATTAAATGCTACGTAGCACATTGATTGAAGAGTAAGAATTGTGTTTAAAAACCTGTTTTAATGAACATAAATAACAGTGTAACTAATTCCTAATTAAAACTGCTTCAGAAAGGGGAAATCCATGTCCATCATGGATAGGAGCAACAAGTAAATATCCCAACATTTCCTTTTTCTACCTGCTTCTGGGTTATTCATGCATAAGGGTTAAAAAATAACCATGGGATGTAAAGCTAGGCTTCTTAATATCCTAAAAGATTGCTAGCCTAGTAAGCACCTATGATAATACAAAATTACCATACCAGTTAGTAATCTAAAATGAATATCAGTTAAAACCTACGTCCAAATTTCAAAACGTCTGGTGAGAACTTTGAAGTGCCGTTGCCATGAAAGCAGCTCTCTACCAAGTTCTGAAAAACTTGGCTTGTGAAACAGATTTTATTATGAGTGAACTAAACTGAGTAGCGATATGCTTTCTAGTGACACTCACATCAGTGAAAGCCATCATAGTGAAATGTCTATAGGAATAGAGAGATATCTAGTATAAAAATATGTAGGTACACAACACACACTCATAAGTGAACATATTTTAAAAATGCACAGCTCTCTGTCACTATGCTATTGACAAAAAAAGGTCTAGAAGCCGGAGCAGCATTACTGTAGTAATACAAATAAATGTTGGTGTGAGGCAAGGTACTTGTACTGGGAACGCACGCCTTTGCTCCAACCACAGAATCCCTATTTGTAGAAGTCATGCTAGTGCCCCCAGTCAGGTATGTAATTTAATGCCTGCAGTTCACATTCACAACGTTGCACTACCTAAGCATTGCTACTCTAATGACCTGACATATTACCATGCCACATTAGTGATCTGCAGCAGAATGGGATGTCCTCACTGCACCTGTTGATGACATCAGGCCAGGTATTAGCGTGTGAATGCATATCATATGAACCAGGTTTCTGTACCACATATTAGTAGACTTATACTTATCTTCAAGTTGATTCAAGGCCTTCAGGAGTGATGTAGCAGACTTGATGTGCCACAGGTGTGTGACAGTTATGATACATTGTTACTGTATTTGAATCATACCTATGTTTTCTGCCAATAAATGTGACACTTCCTTCATTATAATCCTTGAATGACAGCATGGCAACCTAGGTCTCATCTGCAGGTGCAACTGACCTAATCTATGACTCTACTGTTAATGGCATCTAGGAAGGTGGCCATGTCCTTATTACAATGAAGACAAACCAAGATAATACATTTGCCACATAGAACATGACACCTGCCACTTAGGACATGGTATTAGTGAACACACACCACTCCCGTCCACCTTTGCTAAAGTACAACCTAGATCTTCTAATCCTGTTGCCTTATGGGGCACATGAATGCAGTGGATCTTTGTCTCCAGTGTCTCCACTGTGATGGATCTAAGGGTGACAGTCATGATAACTCATCACCTCTATGTAGATGGGGCTCTACAAAAGGGGGAAAGCATTCATTACTGATTGATGTGGATAAGGTTGAGGGTAGTAATGACCATAGTTTCCCAGACTGTGTGAGGTATGCAGGGTCTGCCCTTATTACTGCTTAGGATGGTGTAATTGAATGAGAACTAACCAAGGAGCATACTTGACTCCTATTCTGATCTTACTGGAGCAATGCATGGTGTGGCACATATCCTCTTCACTTTGCACACCAGAGCTGAAAGACACCATGCTAAACATACACTTGAAATTATTATTAAGAAATGACCTATAAGAAATAACCTAAGTCTGCTTGCAGGTCTCAGGAAGGTCATTAGATAACAATACAACTTTGGCAACTATAGCATATGCTGTTCACTGTTTTGCACTTACAAAGATGCCAGTAAAATATATGGTCTAGAGATGCACTGCCGAGCCCAGGGCAGCCAATGAAATGCCCCAGGGGCAGGACTAGGAGTATTAGTTCAGGTTTTTGTCATTGGTGCAGCAGCCTCACATGTCACACCATACACACTTCATTGTGGTCAACTACCAGGTTCCCATGTTTCATAAAACACAGCAGAACCACTCTTCACTACTCATGGCACATCTGTAGCCACTGATTTTTCATTAAACAGACCCTGATTGTAAAACTGTTTCTTCTGCAGGTATTCAAGGCTCAGTAAATGCTGAAGCAACATGTGGGGCTTCATGATCCTCACATGACAGTTCATGTCAGAAGATGCATCATACATGTGTGTGTGTCTTGTGGTACACCCTCCAATTATACCTGTGTGCATATGTGCATAGTTATTTTGTATATTGAATGATGCGTGCATAGATGATGACTGTTGTACCTGCTGTGAAACATCTCTTTTGTCTTAACTCATTAACACCTATATGCTGTGGAATGTTACATCTCTTGTAGCCTATACACATCGTTACATTACAAAGAATTTTCTGAAAATCAGCTTGAAAACAACACAAAGAAATGTCAATATTTTGTGAACAGTAAAAGCTATTAAAATGGTACAAGTAGTAATGCTATCAGTAAAAAATCATGTTTGCACTGATAGTAGTCAGTGCAGTCACGGTCTTTATATCAATGCTGTCATATATTATTATGAAATACAAAACCAGAATGATATTTTATCTAATATTTTACAAACAATTTTCTGTATCTTAGAAACAGTACAACCTAGATGTATTTTGTCAACTTACTTTTGTTAGCCAGACATAAGCTTTCACATGACAACAAAAAGTTTCATTTTATGTTCATGCTTACTAAGAAATTTACAGAAATATGAAGACATATGTTTAACTGTATAATTAACATAAATAACCTCAAATATCTCTCAAGATGTGCAACTTAGAGTGCAAAATCAACAACAGCTTTCTTCAACATCATCTAAGGTTTCATCTCTTGCCATGCAATAGTTTAAAAGTTACCTGGTTTTAGAAATATTAAGTATATATGGAAATATTTCATATTTTTATAATTATTAGCAAATAGCTTCAAATATCTCCAATATAGTGTACTATAATTGCACACTGGCAATGTACTTTACTTCTCCCACTAGGCTATTTCACACTATGCCCCTTGATAACATATAGATATCTCAGTTATAAAAATATGAATAATGAGAGAACACCAGTCATTAACTTCTCCACTGCTGAACATCCAAGATTAACAATCTTAGCATCACTTTATTAATTACACCTTGCACTTTCCAATATTGCCTCTTATTAATCTATGACTCGCTTAGTTAAAGATGACAGATCCAAAATGTCAGCTGGCACAAGTATTCAGGACAAGCATATATTAGCATGTCCTAGGGCGGTAATGGCAATGCAGCAACACCTGCATAAACACTATGCTTGTCTAAAGTCGATCTGTAATAAGCATTAGAATGCAAAACGTTCCCCAAATTCCAGACAGCCCTTTGCCCAAAATACAAATTATTTTGAAATCTAGCCCCTTGCCTGAAATATACAACAGACCTCATGATAATATTATGAAGATTAACGTGGTCTGATACACAGTTATGAATAACTGCAGATGTTACTAGTCTGCATCAAAATATGCAAACAAACTGTGTGTTAATAATATTACATCAGTATGTGCACAATATGAAATATTCTGGCAAAAGCTATTTTAATTACAATTTTATTTGACTAATAACCCTTTTAGTTTTGAACAAGATATCTTCTTCAAATAAAAGGAACAGTTACCCAGATCTGTGACACAGAGAAACACAGCCCTTACTATAATGCAGTCAATCTTGATTCGGTATGTGGCCTACAAAATGGAGAAGCCAGCCAAAGTGGGAAAGGAGTGACACTCCTAAGTCTTCTCTCTTCCTTCAATGAATGTGAGTGGGTCACCTATCTTGGGACATGGATTCCAGCGATGTGTCCCTGGTGGATACCGGGGACTTGCCTGGCTACATCAGGCTCATAAGGAAGTGGGCTATTGAGGAAATGTATCACTTCTGTGACAGAGTGATGCACCCTTGCAACACCTATTACACACCTACCCTTAGGGTATCTATCTATACACACACACACACACACACACACACATATATATATATATATATATATGTGTGTGTGTGTGTGTGTGTAGAAAAAATCCCCAGTGACTGCCTGGATGCACTGCACTTGGCTCTCAGCTATGAAGAATGAGTGAATACGATTAAATTGGTACACATGGTGATCTCTAGTCAACCATGAACTAAAAATGAGACAAATAATTAAATAAATGAATCAACAGAGCAGCCATAGCGACAGATTCTATTCTACCTTACCCCATTCTATTGATGATGAAATTTGTAGAATTTTTTATGCAATCTGACAAGAAACATCTAAGAATTATTAAAAACGGGATTAATGGGTATAGCTTTGGTCTTTCGTTATCTGCTATTGTGATATACAAGAAGTTTGTTTTTAGATTTTGCATCTGAGAGGTAGAGCTGGCTAAGAAATAGTAGCCCTTTATCATGTAAAAGCAGAAATGGGAGATTTATTTTTTCATTCTAATACATTTCATCCCCTTCACTCATTTGTGATGTACTGTATAGAGACATCTCTGAGATACACCTTAAAAAAACAAGGAAATTATTATTTATGTAAGCTTATCAGAAGAGGTAATGATGCCTTCATTGTCCATAAGGCCCTGGGGAAAATGTGTAAAATAGGCAGATATGATATAATATTAGGATGAGATGAACATAAATAATTTGCAGATATGATATAATATCAGGATGAGATTAACATAAATACATCTATTAGAACAATAATTTATTTACCATGAATACAGATTATAATATTACTAGTCTTATAATACACTTTTCTTGAATCTGTCAGAATATTAAGAACATAGTGTTAAACAGTGGTCTGTATTTATTTTGGATCTGAATGTCAGAAAGATTTTCACACCTTTATGAGAGCTACATTTTCTAGACACAGGACTTCTTCGAACTGGGTTACCCCTACAAATTCTATGTTAAAGTTTATACTTCCCTTTCATCACAAATTATTTTCACATGTATCTCATTAGAAATGATAGTGCGAATTATACATTTGTAAAGTAGTACATTTAGAGAATATGTTATATATACCTGATGGTGCATACTTTTAATGGAAACAAATTCAAATATGCTCTAGTTAAGTTTGTTATTTCTTATTATTTAGTATGCCTGTGCAAATGTTATATAAGGGAAACAGTAGACCAGCAAAAACATAAGTAAATTAAAATACTGTTGAAACAAAGTGAAAGCACAATGCGTTTATAACAATCATGGCAATACATGTTTTAAAATATTCAGCTGTGATGCCAGTAGTTTTTAAACACATATTTAAGGATTTAGTCTTATTAATATTACATTTCATTAACATGTCATTTTGAAGTATAACACATTAAATTGCTTGGTTTAACTGAAGATCTAGATCTGGCATATTTTTAAATCTTTAAAGCTAAAAGGGCTGTAGTGTGAATAATTAAACACTCTGCATTGTCACTGACTGAACTGTATAAAAATGTAAAGGGTGAAACATGGTTTCTTTTATTTGAAAAGGAGGTTTTATGCCATGGTACTAGCTGAAGAAATTGTTTTTAGTGTTAATATATATTATTCATTTATTCTTTGTGGAAGGCAGTCCTCACTATTCAGAAACAATTAATACACCGTGTTATGTGAAATAGTGAGACAGACAGTGATATGCAGGGCAGGGCCAATTCAGAGGTATACTTAGAGCAATCATGTTACCTTTGAAATCATGTTACCTTTGAAATTGAGCAGTTAGCGTCATATGCAAATGACTATCTAACCATATGCAAATGAGAAGCATTCTGCAAATATGAGCAATTGTGAAAGCAAGAGAAGATAAACATGACAGTATAATTCAGAAACATATAAAAGTAGAAATGAAAGATACTTTAGCCCCTGTATTTGGTCACTGTCATATTTTGGTGAATAGAGAAACTGAGCCTAAAAAGATGCAGGAGAAACATCTGAATTAGCTGAAGGATGTTTGTTAGGGCCACTCACAGCCAGTGTCTGCAATGGTATATGAAACCGGAACACTTTTGTTAACACATTAAGTTTCTCTGGCAATTGCCCAGTCTAAATACCATTTTAAAATATTAACAGGTCATTGGACTAAAACTAACAGCTACACCTGCTTTATTTTATGTATTTATTTATTTATTTATTTATTTATTTATTGCTAGCATCATTTTCAACAGCATTAGACTACTAAACTGGCTGTCCACTTATAGTTTCATAGTTTCATAGTTTAGTACCAGGCTATCTGCCCTGGGGCATTTGCAAGCCTAGCCCTAGAGATGTGGCTTTCACCACCCCATGTAGTGGTACTAAGGTGTATAGAATAAATTTAGAATACTGTGCCTTTGTCTAGTAGTGACACATTGAAGACCCCCTTACTTATTAAAATTAGTTTACTGTGCCTCTGTCAAGTAGCGACACAGGGGTGACCCCCGGAGTAAACCTACGATCTCCCATCCACTCGTCAAGATTTCTCTTGAAGAGAGTCAGTGAGGGGCTCTGCCTAACATGGACTGAGATTTTGTTCCAGAGTATGGGAAGCCTCTGAGTTATGAATCTGTCCCTCCAGCATGTTCTATTCATGTTTGTACTGAGGTTTAAATCTTTGGCTCTCGTGGTTCTTATGGATTTTGATTTTTTGAGGTGGAGCATGTCCATCAATTCCTGGTTTGACATGGCCTTGTACGTCAGGCACAGATCACCTCTGAGCAGGCGGTATGCTACTGAATAGAGCTGGAGTTTCTTTAGCCTGGCAGCATATGACATATGTTGGAGACCCTTGATCCTCTTGGTGAGGTACTTCTGGGGTCCCTCCAGCTGTTGTAAGTGCCGGGTGAGGTACATACCAAATGGGGCATTGTACTCAATCATGGGCCTGATAAGGGAGGAGTACATGGGCACGATGACCTCCTTTGATCTGGATGTGAACCCCTTCATGATAAGGTGGGCAAGGTAGAAAGTCTTTCTAACCACTTTGGCAACGTGGGTGTCAAATGAGAGGTCACTATCAACTTGGGTCCCCAGGTCTCTGATTACTTTTTCGGTACTCAGTGGGTTACTGTCTATGTGATAATTTGTGGGTACTTTGTTTTTTCCAAAGGGGATGACTATAAATTTCTTGGCATTTAGTTTAAGGCCATGATTCCGGCACCAGTTGTCCGTTTTGGTGAGGCCTTTCTGTAGAATGTATGTGTCAGCTGGTGTATTGACTATGGCGCCTAGTTTGCAATCATCTGTGAACTTTGTCAACCACAACCCTCCCATGTTTTCTTTCACATCTGAGAAGTAAATGCCGAACAAGAGGGGTCCCAGGACAGAGCCCTGTGGGACACCACTTGTGACAGGCTTTGAGTCTGACATGGCTCCCGCAATCTTGACTTTATGGGTTCTGTTCTTTAGCCAGTTTGCAACCCATCTTGTGACATATGGATTAACATTTAAGCTGTTTAGCTTATCTATGATCCCCGAGTGGGGTATTGTGTCGAAGGCTTTAGCCAAGTCCAGGTAGGCTGTATGGACTGCCTTGCCCTTATCAATGGCTCTAGTGACTGTTTCGAAACAGTCAACCAGGTTCAAAAGGCAGGATCTGCCCTTTACAAAGCCGAACTGGGTGGGATCAAGTGTCTGTAGGTCCCCAATGTCGTTGTTTATGAGTTCTGTAATAATTCTTTCCATAGCTTTGCAATCCAGGCTGGTCAAGCTTGTGGGGCGGTAGTTCCCAGGGTCTGTAGTGGAGCCTCCCTTGTGGAGTGGGACCACTGTTGCTGTACGCCAGTGTTCAGGTACATATCCTGTAGTAAGGCTAAGGTTAAATAACATTTTTATATGCGGGTTTAGCTCCTCTTGGAGTTCACGTATCATGCAGCCGGGGATACCATCAGGTCCCATAGATGCTGTGTTTTTTGCTTTGCTGAGGGCGGTTCTCACCTGGACATCAGAGATGACAGGGAGGTTACATTCAGCTGGGATGAGTATTTCTTCTTTTGGAGGTGAGGGAGGGGAGAAATTTGCACTGAATCTGTCTGCCAGAATGTTGGCAATATCTGTGGGTTCGGTAAATTTTTTTGTCGTTGTGTACTAACTCTGAGCATATCTGAGGGTTTCCGCCCAGGTTTCTAACATAACTGAAGAATGCCTTATGGTTATCTTTAGTGTCCTTGGCGATTTTTCTCTCAAAGTTGGCCTTGGATGTTTTATGAGAGAACGTAGCTTTCTACTAGTGCTGATCAGAGATGCCTTCCCTTTATGGGATTTTGCTCTGTCTTGCAGTAGCTTCCTGCTTTTGTTATACAATTTGTTTATGGCTGGGGTCCACCAGACATGATGCTTTCCTTTGGTGGAGAGGGTCTTGGTTTTATTTGGGATTGCACGATCCATGCATTCTTGGAGATGTCCGTAGAAAGTATTTGTGTAGGATTCAGCATTGTGGGATGTGGTTTCCATTGGCCCTGTGGGCTTAAATGATACCATCTCAGTCTTGAGAAGTGTAAAGTCAGCTTTTGAGAAGTTTCTCACTGTAGTCTTTTGTGCTGGGGGTGGAGGTGGTAAATGTATATCCAGGGTGATTAGTTTGTGGTGAGATCTCACCAGTGAGGGCAATACTTCTGGTGTGGAGCATTTTGTCCCCATGTTTGTGATGATCAGGTCTAGTATATTATCCCCCCTTGTGGGAGAGGTGACTAGCTGTTCCACTGCATTTGAGTTTATGAATTCCAGGAACTTTTGGGCTAGGGTGTTAGGGCTAGAATAGTGCACCCAGTCTATGTTAGGGTAGTTGAAGTCTCCCAATATGATGGTATTTGGTGAGACATTCATATCTTACAATGTCTTCAGGAAGGCTGAGTGGGGTTCTTGAGATTGGGAGGGTGGTCTGTAACATGCAACCAGTTGTATAGCAGTTTTGCCTATGGTTAGCTGCACCTGGATGGTCTCCGATGCTTCATGTGTTGCCACTAACCTGGAGGTGTGGGTATCCTTGATGAATATGGACACTCCCCCTCCCTTTGTGGTTCGACCCGGGTTTTGGGGCCGAAAAGCATGATACAAGGTAAAGCCTGGTAGCGCTGGGGTGCTCTCAAGAGCCTTGAACCAGGTCTCGGTTACAGCACAGACATCGATGTTCTCCATACTGAGGAGTGCTTCCAGAGCCTGCATCTTGAAATTTAGACTTCTGGCGTTGAGCAGCATTACCTTTAATTTTTTTTCCATTTTTGTTTTCTAAGGAGGTGGGTTTGTCTTTTGAGCCTTGCCTAAAAAAGGCACTATGGGGGTGGCAAGAGCCTTAGCCAATATCCGGAAGCCTAGTGGTGACATGTGCAAGCCGTCCCTTGCGAAGCAGCGTGGCTTGTCCAGCATGTCATTCCAAGCAGACAGACATTGGATCCCCCTAGAATGACACCAGTAATTGAGCCAATTATTAAAGCTGATCATCTTGTCTTTGTATTGTGGCATCATTTTTGGTGAGGGCAGGATGCTGCTCAGGGTAAGGGTCATACCAGCCTGGGCTACATAATCAGAGAGCTCCTCTATGTCTCTTTTCATGTAGTCCAAGGAGGTACGTCTCAGGTCATTCACGCCGGCATGGACAATGACGGAGTCATATTTGTACGTGCTTTTGAGTGACCTGAGTGCGTGTGTTATATGGCGGATCCTAGCCCCAGATAGGCAGCTTACCATTACCCTCTCCTTGCTCAGCCTGGTAAGTGGGACATCAGTGTGTCTGACTATAGAGTCACCTATCACTAGTGTATCAGGCATAGTGTTTGGCCTTAAGGGCTGTGATTTATTGACACACCAATTTATTGAAGTATGTGTTGCATGTGTTATGTTTTGAGTTGGTGGATTTTTAGGTGTCTGCTTTGGGAGCCTCTGTTGTTTTGGTAAGTTTTTTAATAGAGCCTCCGAGTATGTTTTTGTGTTATTATGTGCTTGATTTGCAGTTGGGGTAGGTCTATGTGTAACTGGGTTTGTTGTGTGTGTGGTTACCTTCTCCTCCTGTCTGGTCTTGCCAGTCCTGAGGTGAGAGAGTTCAGCCTCCAGTTTGGCTATATAGTTGCATCTCTCACATGTATTTGTGTTTGTTGGGAGGAGGAGAGGGTTGTCTGTGTACATGAGACAATTACAGCATTGTCTCAAGATTCCCAGATTAACCAGCTGAACAGGAGAAGATGCTAGCAATTTACCACTCGCATGCTAGAATATTATAATAGAGTGCTATGCCTTTAAGGGAAGTGGTTGGGGTGGTAGGTGGATGTAGTGCTACTTGAGTTTGAGAGTGCTTGCTTAGAAGAGAAGCTTTGAGAGCAAGTGCTATGCTTATAATATAATGAGTAGACTGGTTATTCTAAGAGTAGAGCTTTCTAAGGGAAAATTTGAAGAGCAAACTTGGCGGAGCCAGAAAAAGTTTACAGGGATTCTTTTTTTTTTTTTTTTTTTTGTTTTTAGATAGAAAACACCCAGAAATACAGAAGGCAGCAATAAATCAGTTACACAGGCTAGCACACTTTAGTGGGCAGCCTCAATAGTTAAATTAAACAAACAAACAACAGATTTTCAATTAATTTTCGACCAGGTAAAATTTTAAGTGCAGATACTATATAATGCAGCAAACAGTTAAAAAAAACAGTATAAGCTTGTTTAAAATAAGCAAGAGAAGGTATTCCAAGTAAAAAACAGAAAAAAATACTTAAATCTGGAAAACAGTCACTTTTCTCAGTTCTCTGTAGCTAGGACCACTCTGCAGGACCACGTGGAGCTGTCTCTGAGTAGTATAGCCAGAAAAAAACACTCTGAGGCGGATTTTAAACAGGGAACTTCAAAAGAGCTAGAAATGGTGCAAAACAAACAATTACTACAGCTCTTGTGCTGAGGTCACTCCTTCAGGGACAGATAGGCTGCTCAAGGCTCCCCACTCCCACTGGTGAGCAAAGAAACTTCCTTCTTATCCAAGTAAGGTAATGGACAACACAGGAACTACACCACAGCCCAGAATACAGCAAAGCCTGTAAACTGTTCTAAACTAGTCGAGGAGAGGTGGGAAAACAAGGATTATTTTTTTGTTTTTTTGTTTTTAGATAGAAAACACCCAGAACTACAGAAGGTAGCAATAAATCAGTTACACAGGCTAGCACACTTTAGTTTTTAATTTTCGACCAGGTAAAATTTTAAGTGCAGATACTATATAATGTAGCAAACAGTTAAAAAAACAGTATAAGCTTGTTTAAAATAAGCAAGAGAAGGTACTCCAAGTAAAATACAGAAAAAAATACTTAAATCTGGAAAGTAGTTGCTTTTCTCAGTTCTCTGTAGCTAGGACCACTCTGCAGGACCACGTGGAGCTGTCTCTGAGTCACCTTCTTTCACTTTCAAACAGATCAAAGTAAACAATTCTTTATAAAAGAACTATGTTGGATGACATTAAGAAAATATGTTACATCTAAATCCAGTACAGCTGTACCCACTATTACTATCACAACCTATTGGCTAGAAAGTTATCCTTTTAACTGGTAGATGAGACCAAACCATCACTCTGATACCCCACCCCAAGAAGCAGTTCCTTTTTTTCTCAGAGACCTGCATAAAAAAATAGACTTAATTTAGGTATTCAGTATTCCTAGTAATACTTTCCCTTTAGATGATATCCATCCACTCTGTAGAGAGTGCAGAAATAATTACAGAGGATTAAAATATTTAATAAATCTGAGCATGATTCATATAATGTACATTGCATAAATCAAATGTGCATGCACTGAGTGACTGTCACCTACTGTGGACTAGGTGGAGTAGCAGAGAGGAATGTCCAACAAGGAATACATCAGCCTACCAAGCAGTAGAATAGCAGTATAGCTGGGGTTTCATTGTGTGCATGAAAGCACACACACACACACACACACACACACACACACACACACACACACACACACACACACACACACACACACACACACACACACGTGCACATGCACACATACGCACATGCACACATACGCACATGCACAAGCATACACACTTAAGTACATGGACATACATGCACATGTACACATGCGCATACACACACAAACACACACACACACACACACACACACACACACATGCATGCATATACATACACACAAGTATCAAACATATTTACGTGC
The DNA here is from genome assembly GCF_019279795.1 of Protopterus annectens. Classification (NCBI taxonomy): domain Eukaryota; kingdom Metazoa; phylum Chordata; order Ceratodontiformes; family Protopteridae; genus Protopterus; species Protopterus annectens. Next base: position 318,945,012 of record NC_056731.1, read on the forward strand.
ACACAGTCACACATACACACACACTCACACACACAGTCACACACAAGTGCATACACTCTAAGCTTATCAAAATCATAAGGTTAACAAACTGCTGTACAAAACAGTCCAAAACCAACGTATAACTTATCATTCACCCTAAAGTAGCACAAAAATAGTAGCCCTTATTTGCTAAAAACAGTCCTAATAGCTAATCCTTCAGCTTTTTCTCCAAACCCTTTGCCTTTCACATCACACTCAAAGGGAAAGTTCAAGCATCTTTAACTCAAAGGAATAAACTCTGGCTAACAATATTATGCTATACTGTTAATCACCACACCCTTTAATAGCTGACATTTGATTACCAAGCTCTCCCTCTGCCTTCCCCATTACACTCAATTGGAACATTCACCATCCTTAACTCAAGGTACAAACTCTAGCTAAGAATATTGCACTACACTGTTAAGCACTATATCCCTTAAATCTGCTGTGGTTTGGACTTTTATATCATTATCACTCTGCGCAATAGCTAAGTGAAAGTACTGACCTGCCATGAATATAATCCTCTGATTGTTTCTTTTGGTATATCTAAACATTCTGTGTATCCCAATCCATTCACCCTCTCTTTGCTCGGGCTCACTCTGCTCTACTAACCTACCCCCATTTTTCACCCACCCACCTTACTCAACATTAATTCTGCGCCATACCTCACCCCCCAAACAGATTTGACCACTCAACATCAAGATAGTACAAAACACCTCCCTCCACAATATAATTAACTAATCTCTTAATCATTTCAGCTTCTCTCTCTCATCCCAGCTAAACCCTACCAGGTTTAACAACTCAATGACAAGATACATTAAAGCTCCTCCCCACAATACAGTACCTAATCTCATAATCATCTTAACCTCTTTCTGTATATCCCAGCCAAAACCTATCTGTTTTCTCCCCCAATCCTTCTCTTTTCCATATACGTTTCAATCTAGAGGACTTTTAACTAAACTTTATTCCTCTATCACCACTTCACCTGTTGAGTAACTCTTGTAAACAAAATGCTGCAACTTATGTTATTTTTTATTCTAGTACCTCCCAGTTAACATACTATCACTTTCCTTTAATCTACACTACCACAACCACAACCTCCTACTAAACATAGGCAATTATAATAACCATTCTAATACACATGCTAGCCTCTTTGATTTCTCCACTGGTCTCTGTCTTAAATACAGAATACTTCACTGTGATCATCCCTCCCTCAAAACTAAACATCTGCTCATATCCACCTTTATGAATTATTCCAAATTTTTGCTGAGGAACACAAAGATTCAGTTGTGGGGGAGCACACACCCAAAGCCTGTCCCTATTAATCAAAACCAAAACCACAACACCACCAGTATCTGCAAGCACTGTAACAGCCCAGATAACTCTCCTTCTTCAGTTATAAGTCATCTCTCCTCTAATGCACTTCTTTTACAAAGATATTTTCCACCCCATCCAATCCCCATTAGCAAAAATACAATTTTCCCACTCCTTCAAGCACAAGTCCAGCCAAAAAACTAGGTCTGGTAACATTAAATCTTCAGTGTATTTGTAGTAAGATTACATATCTACATGCCTGACTATCACTCTATTCTCCAGGTATTCTAGCCATCATTGAAGCATGGCTTATCCAATATGAAAGATACAGAAATACTACTTCCAGGTTATAACATTATGAAAACTGACCAACCCCACAAAAAAAGGAGGCAGAGTCATCCTACTGTACAACAACTCCATCCTCCTATTTTTGGCTTTGCCCAGATTTTTTGTGATAAGAGGTTGAGAGGTTTGGTGTGTGTGTGTGTGTGTGTGTGTGTGTGTGTGTGTGTGTGTGTGTGTGTGTGTGTGTGTGTGTGTGTGTCTGTGTAAGAAGGAAGTAGGCAGGTAGGTACAGAGCTCTCAGCTGTCCCTGATTTTCAGAGGTATCCCTGACTTTTAATGACATTTTAGCTTTGTCCATTTTAATCCCACCTAAAAGTGGTGACTTTTGGAGAAAATGTAATAATAATGACAATAATTAGAGTTACAGACTTCTTTTTCTTTAGAAAAATGCATATTCACTCATGTTCTGTTATTTTGTCAATGTCTCAAGTTAATAATATTAATATATGAAAGGTGTTCCGGATTATTTCTGGATTTGTCCCTGATTCTGTTGGGATTTATTTCCTTTTTTTGGTTGAGAGCTATAGGTAGGTGTGTGTGTGTGTGTGTGTGTGTGTGTGTGTGTGTGTGTGTGTGTGTGTATGTGTGTGTAAGAGGTAGATAGGTAGCATACCTCTCAACTGTTCAGATTTTTGCCCCATATTTCTGGTCCATTTCTCATAAAAAGGACTGAAGTTTCAGACTTCATTCCCTGGCAACATTTCTCAGTAGACTAGATTTCTGTGGTCACACTATGTATCTATATCTCTGTCAATTGGTGAGATTACTATGTTGGCATACAATGCTCAAACAGTGATTGTTTTAATTGGTTCCTTATAAATAATGTTTTTTTTTTTTATTTCTGCATAAGCAGTTCCCAAAACAATTCTCTTATTTTCACCGGTCCCCACGTGTAAAAAGGTTGGAAACCACAGCTATAAATGATCAAAACAGATACTTAATTCTAAGAAAAAAACTGTTTTATATTTGGTATTACTTTGAGAGTATTTATTGTCAATCAATAATGTCAGATGCAATGTCCTGAAATACTCGGATATTTGTACCTTGGAAAGGATAAACACTTTAATTATCTGGGGCTGCTGTTAGAACCTATTTTATCATTCTGGCTACACCTTTATATACCTAAATACAAAACAACAACACAGCTTGCTGCAAGGAAATCTCCTATGACCCTGCATCTTGGTACAAGAAGGTCCATTGCAAAATGGTGTCCTGCTAACCAGATTAATTACAGGCTTCAATGTTTATAACTGCATCAGCTAAAAACAGAGATATAGTTCAAAAACTTTCAGATCATTTTTGTCTATTTGTATGGTTAGCTAAACTATGCAGTGATTAGTAATGTGAACTGCTGATCAGTCATTTAGTAGCCATTTAGTAGCCTGACTGGCAAACTACACTGCAAATTTCATTATAGGAAGGCAAGCTCCACCTTAGCAGCTAGGCTTAGTGTCAGGAGATGCCACTTTTAATTAAAGTCACCCCAGGAAGATGGCATTAACATCTGTAGCTATAGATTATACACCAGTAAATGAAGCTATATGGTCTACCTATCTTGTTGACATAAAGTGCTGTTTTGATCTGACTCAGTTTAAAACAACCCTAAGAATCTTCAAGTGAAATAGGTCCACATGTAAGTAAATAGGTAATGAACATGTCACAACATATTGTCTTGAAAAACTTATGAATAAGAAATGTAACTGAAATGTGCTTTCTGTGACTATATATGTTTGCATATTTTGATGAATGAATATGTAAATATCTGCTATTATTTATTTCTTTGTTTGTTGGTTTGCTACATAAATAAATGGGGCCTATATTACGGCATTGAAAAAGCCATTAACCAAACTGCTTTATAATCGAAAATGCTGGTAATGGTAAGAAGCAAAAATCCTGATAGGAGACATTAATGAGCCATGTGATACAACTGGACATGTAATCTTATGGGGAATAATGAAAGAATATAATCTAAGTGAGAAAGTTTTGAAATTATGTGTGTTGAAGTATAGTGATAATAAAGTAAAAGATACTTGTAAATGACTGGTTAGGCCACAAGGTGCATATAAAGAGTGGTATAAGACAGGGATGCCCTATGAGTTATATACTATTTACATTAGTTATGAATGTGATAGTATGTGAAATAAATTACAAAATGAAGGAGGCGGGGTATATAACACCTGTAGAGTTAAGAATTACACTTCTGTTAACATATGTAGATGACATTATAAGAATTGCCAAAAATTGGATAAAAGAAATAACGATTTGCACAAATGAATGTTTAGAGGTGATAGGGCTGGCTTTAAATAAGGAGAAAAGTAAAGGTTTAGGTGATGTAGTTAAAGATGGGAGTATAGATTTTACAATGAAGGAAATTTCTGTGTCAAATATAAAATTTGTGACTAGAGAGATACATAGAATTCAATGGTAAAAAACAACAGAAGAAGTAAAACAAACCTGTCTTTTCTGGAGAACATATAAATTACCATTCAGAAAAAAGACTTATTTGATAAACTCAGTACTCACGGGAAAATAACATACTTAGCAAGTGTATTTATGTTGCCAACAGTAGTTGAAAAGTAATGATTGCAGATATTTTTTCATTTATATGAGGTTCTAAATTAAACCCAGTAAAAAGAGGAGTGTTGTATGTAAATGAGGAAGGAGGTTTAGGGTTAATTAGCACAGTGGTATATGCTGCTTCATTAAATTTGTACAAAGTGTTAAAGTGGATAAATGAAAAAGATGAGAGACTAGTAGCAAAACTGTATAAATACAAGTACAATAAATGTTGGGGCATGATAAAAAAGTAAAAGAGAAAAATAGTGCATAAATATTGAAATAAAATGTTACCAAGAAAAAATGGAAAATAAAAACTGTGATATAAAAAAGAAGGAAAAGTATGGTGTAAGAATGTACTGATAAAACATTACTATGTAAAGCCATTGGAAAATCTAACAGATGAAAAAATTAAAGCTATAAAAATAAGAAGCAAATAGTGTAATCAGAAAGTAAGATGTCAAGATTTTTTTTGTGGGGAGTGGTAATAGATAAATTACCATCAGAAGGAAATACGCCAAAAAATAAAAAGAAAAGTGATAGAATGTGTTTACATTGTCAAGAAAAAGAAACTACTGAATATGTATTTCTGAAATGTAAAATAGTAAAAACTTTAGGGGGGGAAACTATGTAAAGAAGATTTTTTCAAAGATATAAGTGGATAAAATAACCATGGATATGACTAAAGATGGTTAATATCAGCATAGAAGTAAAGAATATGCTAAAAGAATAGATACAAATTATTTTATGTCATACAACTTATCTGGAATGAAAGAATAAATTAAATTATGTTTAATGGTAAATGGGTTTTATCAACAATATTAAGTAAAATCAGATGGAGATTATGGAAAAAGGAGTGGGGGTCTAACAGGTATGAAAATTTAGTAAGATTTTAAGGAAAATTATGAATATGTATAAATATATTTGTAGATCTATATATTTGTACATTTGTAAATATGTTATAAATAAAGGATGCCTATTGTTTGAGAGGCAATCACTATATGGTACCAGAGAACTATTATCGGTGAACACTGAACCTAAGAGGGAGGCTGTAAGTGGAGGTGAGCTGCAGAAGGAGAAAAAAGAAACTGTAATTCAGAAGGAAGAAAGATGATTTGGAAGTGAATAATGTGGCATCAGGGGGGTCTGGATGACTCTTGTTTATAAAATAAAACGAAGGAAGAATCAGAACCAGAAGAATCAAAGGCTATGCAGTAGAATGTGGTAATGGACAAAATATTTGGCAGTGAGGAAATGACAGAAAGACTGAAGGATGCTGTAAACAATGGTATGGATACAGAGGGGGCATGTTTGGCCAGCAGAGTAACTAAATTTCAGGACATGCTCTGTGTTGGGCTTCAGGAAGATGGAACAGTGACCAGTAAACAGAGAGACTGACAGCAGTCTTTGCAGAGTAAAGACTTATGTAGCAGCATTAGCAGGTTTCTGTGAAAGATTACATAAAGAAAAGGTTGTGCAAGTGCAGAGAGCAGGGGAGACAGAATGGACCTGATGAGAGCTGGAGGAAAAGGCCTGTTGTTCAGGTAAAAAGAAAGTATGAACAGCAAATAAATAGGTACTGTGTTTTGGACAATGTCATTATGCTTTAAGGATCCATTTTGTCTGACATTAGGGCATTAATACATATAGATACTGAAACTTTGTGAAATAAATTTTAAGAAATTTTCAATACCAGAAACATTTGTTAATGAATGTCAAAAGAGAAGTAACCATTCTCTTTGGAAGGACTATATTTACCAAAATTTATATGTGCAGTTAAAACAATTGCAATTTACAACTGAGACAGAAGATAATTTATTAAAATTATTTTTCTAAGCTTATGTGAAAATGTGCATAACATCATAAAGTTGTGGATGACAGAAAAGTGTGGACTGGGGGATGGGAAGCTCATGCAACTTTTAAAATAGAAAATAACGCATTACATCATATGCTTAATGTGATAGCATATAATGGGAAAAATGGAGTGTTAAGTACTGGGTGCAGCCAAAAGCATGTTTTTTTCTGGGGGAATGACTGTGGCCTGGGGGAAAACATGATATATAACTGTATGCCATAAGGCATTTTTCAGCTATGCATGCAACCTTAAGGGGAAAGTCCAACAGTGTGTGAATTTATAGTAAATGGAACTTCCTATACCAAACAGGCTATAGCAAATTTGCTGGCTGATAAATTTAGCTCCAGTTTCACTCCGTATCACCCCCAGTTACCCTCAGGAAATACCCTCTACCATTTCTCCCTCAAATATCGCTAAAGATTCGGTCTTCACTACATTCCAAAGCTAAAAACACTGCAAAAATGTGGTCCTGATAATATCCTAGGATGCCTCCTAGATAGCTTGAAATACAACCTGTCAGGTCAGCTAGAATCTAAATTCAGCTACCAGCTCCAGACAGGCTTTGTCCTCAGAAAACAGAGGACTGCAACAGTCATCCCTCTACAAAAAGAGAGACTATCAGCAGACCTAGGGAATTAAAGATCCATAAATTTGACCAGTCTTATATGCAAGGCCATGGAAGGAATTATCATGGACCTGATAAATAAAGACATAGGAAATCTTCAAACATAGGACCTATTGTAGTTTGGTTTCATCAGGGGCAGGTCATATCTACTAAACCTGGTGGAGTTAAAACCAAAAAAAAAAAAAAAAACGCTGATTTGCAAACAATGATAACTGTTTAATAGAAAAAGAAATTGACACAAAAATAAATAAGCACATTTCCTAATAACAGAAGGAGCTTCTTCAGAGGCCTGGAAATTGTGCCATTAGTGTTTAAATAATCTACACTTAGTGGATAACCAATTAAGATTTATTTTCTTCATCTTTACTGAATATTGTTAAAAAGTTGCCGTAATTCATTTATTAATTTAAACAAACTTAATTATTTTAAAAAATTCCACTTTCTGTTAAAATCCTATAAAAGCAATCAACAAATAGTTAAAAAGTAGCCTTTAAGTTTGCCAGCTCTAAGAGTTAGTGCACTGCTTAGTGAAATCTGGAGCTGATGAGGCATTTAGTGAAAGGTGCCACTGTAACTCTATATTGCAGGTATCTCTCCCAGTAACCTCCCCTGGCAATATGCACTACTTTTCTACTACAAAGTATATAAGCTTTTTGAAATTGTTACAGTTATTAAAATGCTTACTTGGTGCATTTGTGCATTTGTATTACCTCCTTCTTAATTGTGTTAAGATGTTGGTAAAGTTGTTTCCTAAGCATCTGTTTTGTCATTCCTATGTAAAATGCCGAACAGCTTGAACACTCAGCTGCATAGATCACCCCTTTAGAGCCACAGTCAAAATAGTTGATGGCAAATTAGCTTTATAGCAATTTCCTAATCTAAAGCTACTTCTTAAAAAACATAAGGACATTGAGAACAAGCCCACATTTTTTTTATTCTTTTAATTTTGTCTCCCTTATTCAGTGCTGTACTTCTACTAAAATCAGAATTTTTTTTAATGTTTCCCTTTTGTATATACTACAGTAGGATGCAAACCTAAGGTATCAGTTACCCCAAAGATTCCAAAAACACTGTTCCAACTTTTATCCAAAGTATTTTTAAATTCACTACTGACAGTAATGTACTTTAGGAGCATCACTCTAGAATGTTGTTTTTTCTGTTCTTCTTAAAAAGTGTTTGGAAAATCTAAAATAGGAAGATATTTTTCACTCCTATTAATGTGAATTTCCTGACCCAATTTTCAACTAAAATTTTGGGTAACTTCCATCACAAAACATTCCTTGAAGAACATTTAGCTCCTTTGCAAAGGTTAAGTTGCCTGTGATAGTTCTAGACAATCTAATCTTTGCCCTGTGACAATGTTTTTTTTCAGGCACAATGGGTGGTAGCAAGTAAAATGCAACAAACCATTGGAATATGTTGCCTTCCTGTATGTTGTAGAGCCAAAGCTTTTCTGTTTAGTATTTTTGAGTAAAGTAATATCTAAAAAAATACATTTCTCACTTCCTATTTCATAAGTAAATTATAAAAAAGTAGTTTGTTTGTTTATGTCTTTCTGCTTTTCCCGGTTAGGGGTCGCAACAGCGGAACTCCGGTCCGCTAATGATTGGTAGTTGATTTTTACATGCCGAGTTACCAGCCCTGATGCACAATCTTCAACGAAGGTACGCCCATTCACGCATGTCTCCACGCAGAAGACGCTCTAGCTGATAATCGAACCGGACAGCGTCTTACTGTGAGGCGACAACACTACCGCAGCACCACCACCATGGATAAAATTAGTAGTAATAGTGCTAATTTAATGAAGAAATTTTTCAACCCTATCTGGTCTCCTTCCATAAAATCACAATATCATCCAAATACAAAAATATCTGAATATGTGTTTCATATAGTGAGAGGACAGTACAAATTGATATTCCCACCATCATAAAATCATAGGTTCATATGTGTGTACTAGGTTAATGGCCCAGGAGCCTTTACAAGCCTAGCCTGTAGAAGTGCCCTGACATTGTGCTGCCCGACGTTAGTTTCCAGTGCCTCTATCAAGTAGAGCCACTGGAGTGATCCCTGGGATGAACTTTTTATTTCCCATCCACTCATCAAGATTTCTCTTGAAGAGGGCCAGTGAGGTGCTCTGCTTGACATGTATGGGAAGTCCATTCAAGAGCATGGGCAGTCTCTGGGTTATGAACCTGTCCCTCCAGCATGTTCTGTTTATTGTGGTAATGAGGTTGAGGTCTCTAGAGTGTGTGGTGCAGAGGGATTGTGATTTCTTTAGATGTAGCATTTCTAACAGAGCTGAGTCAGACATGGTTTTGTAAGTCAAGCAGAGATCACCTCTTAGAAGATGATATGAGACAGAGAATAGCTAGAGTTTTATGAGTCTGTCCATGTAGGACATTTGTTTAAGGCCTAGGATCCTCTTCGTGAAGTACTTTTCTGGCCTTTCCAGCTGTTGCATGTGTCTAGTGAAGGACATGCCAAATGGGGCATTATACTCGATGACTGGCCTAATGAGGGAAGAGTAGAGAGAGAGAGATGATGAATTCTTTCTTCCTGGATGCAAAACTCTTGGTAATGAGATATACCACATAGAAAGACTTTCTGACCACAATGACAATGTGGTGGTCGAAGGAGAGGTTGCTGTCAACCTGTGTCCCCAGACCTTTTATAATGCCTTCAGTGTTCAGTGGGCTCCCATCAATTTGGTAATTAGTGGGAACTGAGTTTTTCCCAAAGGGGATGACGACATATTTTATGGCATTAAGCTAAGTCCATGGTTTTGACACCAGTCATTGGTCTCAGTGAGGCCTTTCTGTAGGATGTCTACATCACTTGGGGAGTTAATAATGGCTCCTAGTTTCCAGTCGTCTGCAAACTCGGTCAGCCAGATTCTGTCAGTGTTGGCCTGAACGTCTGAGAAGTAGATGCCAAACAGGAGAGGACCCAGGACTGATCCCTGTGGGACACCACTCATAGCTGTTCAGCAGTCTGATTTGGAGTCCACTACTTTCACACTGTGGGTTCTATCTGTGAGCCAATTTGCAACCCACTTAGTGATATAGGGGTTGCTGCCTAGTTTTGTGAGTTTATCAATAATTCCTGAGTGAGGAATGGTATCAAAGGCCTTGGCCAGATCGAGTTAGACTGCATGAACTGACTTGCAGAGAAGTCAACCAGGTTGAGCAGGCATGATCTACCTTTCACAAAACCAAACTGTGTGGGATCCAGAGTTTGGAGCTTCCCTATATTCTTGTTTATTAGGTCCATGATGATGCGTTCCATAGCTTTGCATATCAGACTTGTCAGGCTGATGGGGCGATAGTTCCCAGGGCCTGTAGTCACTCCCCCTTTATGGAGAGGGATGATTGTAGCAAATATGGCAACTGAGGAAGGTCCAATTGCCACAAAAGTGGTCTGTTTGTAATATTCACCCTCAAAATGCATGTAGTTGTTGACTAAGACAAATTCCGTAAAAGTTATTAATATTTTGATGTTGTCCTGACATTAATGATTATAATTAATCAATGCCTCTCTAAACCACACTAATCCAATCTCATGGGATATAACAAGAAGAAAATCTTTATCATAAATCCCCACAAAGTCATGTGATCTAAATTTTCATATTCACCCATACCTTTGAGAAAGTGCCAGGAATCTATTAAAACATGGGGCCTGTCTTAAAAAATTTTTTGACCTAAAATCAATGTATTTTGGAAAAGGTTCAGTTTATGATTTACTGCTGCCACAACTGGGCAAAAAAGAGGAACTAATACTGATTTGTGTACCTTAGAGATTACAAAAATTTAGGGAATCAACAGTTTCTTGACTTCAAGGTAGTGAACCAGCTATGATGTGAAGTAATTCAAACTAATCTCTTACAAAAACAAATCCATTCTGTGATATGCTATGTTGAACATATTCTTTGAAACAGAAAGAAAATACCACCCACTGTTTAAATATTTGAACATCTTCTGTGAATATAAAAATTCATCCATTATAACAGTGCCATCTCCTTTATCTGGTTTCATGATATGTAGATTATAGAGTTCCCCCTTAAGTCACATAAAAATACCCTTTCTGCTTCTGTTAAATTATAAAAAACATTTCTTTGTTCCAGTTGTTAAAATAATTGTAAATATCTAATTCACTATTTTTTTGCAAACTGTGACAAAGCAAGAACAAGAGGTGAGTTAAAAGTACTTTTAAAAATAACTTAATGTCCAATTTCATAACATATAACTTAAGTTCATTTAAAATGTCACCCACCTGGTAGACTTCCTTGAGAAGGCCATTAGTACCATGGATGAAGGCAAAATGGTGCATCCTGCCTACCCTGACCTGGCAAAGGCATGTGACAAAATACCTCACTTAGGTATTATAGACAAACTCACATATTTAGTCATAAACCACTACTATGTCACCCGATGGATAACCAAATGACTCACAGATAAGACACATGGAGCTAGGTTGAGGGAATCCATATCCACCAAGAGGCCTGTTACTAGTGGTAAAAGGGCTCAGTACTGGGACCTCTCCTGTTTGGAATATACTTCTCTGAAGTCAAGGCAAATTTAGAGGGCCTTTGGCTGACCAAATTTGTTGATGACTGCAAGCTGGGTACAATCACTGAATTTGCCCAAAGATGAAGATTTCCTCCAGGAGGGTCTGACACAGGCAAATAACTGATGCCATAGCCATGGCCTAAAACTCAATGTAAAAAATGCAAAACTATACCCTTTGATAAGATGATCACCCCTACAAATTACAACATTGATATCACTCCCCTAAGAGTAGACCCAGGGGTAAGAGACTTGGGAACTCAGGTTGAGAGCAACCTGAACTTTGATCGCCATGCATCCATGGTGGGGAGAAAATCCTTCTATGTGGCACAGCTTATAAGTAAGGGTATGTCATCCAGATCTAAGAAGAATATAGTCCCACTACACTCTGCCCTCATTAGACAAATGATTGAGTACAGTGCACCCTTCAGCATCTACCTGACCGGGCATTTGTGACAACTGCTCCTCACTAAAAGCAGACAAGCATATTCCCTCCAAGCTACTACCTATTAGGACTGCCTCAAAGTCCTGTCCCTGTACTCAGTCTTCTATAAACCACTGAGGGGAGATCTATCTCTAACATACAAGGCATTCTATGATCCAGCCCTGGTGGATCTTCTACACATGCATAAAACAAACAGTGGCTAGAATTACCCAATCTAAGGATCATAAAAGAATGTTGGAGGGGCAGGTAGGTATCTCAGAGATTACCCCTTCTGTGGAACAGATTCACCATTCATGTGAAGCACAGTTCTTCTCTACACCTGTTCAAGTGCAACTTAGATCAAAGCATGGGAAATCACAAATTCACCCCTGGCTTGTTTGTAGATGCCCTAAGGCGCAGGCATATACCAAAGATATTGTAGCCCATGTGTATTGATAACTGGGAAAATTGGAGAGTGAATTGCTCTAGGGTTGGTAGCCTCGTGGCCTCCTATGATCCTATGAAGAGATGTCATGAGATGTTGTTGCTGTCTAGTTTGTGTGGAACCATCTGTGAGTGCTAGTTATTAATTTATCTAGGGTAAGTATTTATGTAGTATGCTGTAGCTAAATATCTGGAGCTTAACTTTTTTGTATGCCTCCTCTTTATTGTTATTGTCTTTTATTACTTTTCTTTGTATGTGCTAACCTTTGTATATTTTACTAAGTAACGATCATTGTTCTGGCAGCAGGTTCACACAGCAGGTTAAGTGGGGGTAGACTGAAAAATAAGGTACTCAGTCAGCCAAGTACATCTTACTTATATCAGAAGCTGTTTTCTAAATAACACTGCAGTAGATACTTCTCCAGAGACCACACTGGACCCTGAGATGAGGTCAAAATATTATAAATCAAATCTTAAGGGTAGAAGATGTGGTACTTCTGTACCTAACAGAGTAAAATGATAAGAGATGTTTTCAGTTTTATTTAAAAAAAATTCTTTGTTTTAGCAATTCTGTCATATCAGTTTTGATCTTTGAGTTTTATTGTACTGATTTGTACTTTGTTCTGCTATCTTTTACTTTCTGAGAGCTAAATAATGTAAAGGATATACAAGAGCTTTTCACCATGCCCTTGTTAAATTGGAATTTTGCCTAAGTCAGACTATCTCATTTAACAAAATAATTAATGACACCAGTACTCATTTTACATTGCATTATATACATATGTAAGTATTTACACATTTGCAGTACGGTAAAATATAATGCAAACACTGAGTTTCAAACTAAGGTACCACATGGTCATTTTTTACATTAGAGACATTGTGTAGTGAGTTAGTCTTTTTTTTCACAATATGACAATTTAGAGTATATTTTTAATTGCTACATATTATACTTTCATTACTATCACTGAGGTTAAGGTTGTGAGCTGTAGTTCATTTGCCTACTGTGTGACCTTGAGCATGTCACTTAACCAGGCATCACTGCCAGGACACCCCAAAAAGGAACTGTGTGTCCAGCGGGCCTACCTAGTTAACAAACAGGATTATTAGTAGTAGTATTATTAGAATTAGTATTATTATTAGTAGTAGTATTATTAGTATTAGTATTATTTATCCTATATACATCAATAATGTGAACAGAACTTGAGAAGAAAGAGTTATTCATTGTGAATAGATCAATCTGATTTTAATAAAAGAATAGGTAGGAGACAGCTGTAACCTTTATCCAGGGGGCACGATCAGTTGTAGAGATATAAAGTTTTTTTTTTCTCCGAATTGGGAATATAAGAAAATATTTATATATCTGGAGTAAATTTGTCCCAGTTAGCCAGAGCAACCTTGGAGAAAAGTTAGCTCAGAGATTATAAGGAGATGATCAGAGTATTATTTCATTATTTATTTCTAAGAGGGGGCAGCAATTGACATTAAAACTAATTAGAAGTAAGAGTGGATAAGAGGATGCTGGCATACATAAGCTGGGACAAGAAGCCAGTTATCTCTTTACAAGGTTATTCAATGATGTTCAGTTGTGGGTATGTAGGGGAGATGAATCTGCAAATTATTTTATTACTGATTTGTAGCAGGCAGCTGTGCTGCTGGAGATGAGAGATGTTAAAGGAAAAGCATGTTTCAGGTGAAGTATGAGGACTTTAATTGCTAAAGATCTCCAAAAATGAGGAGTAAGAGGACTGGAAGAAGAATGCCAGACTTTAAGTTGTTTACAGACTTTATCAACATTATATTCTTTATGTCCTTTAAACACAAGACAGGGATCCATATCGAGACCAAGGCATTGATAATGTCCTGCTTCTTGAACCTTATTATTCAAGTTCAAGTACTGAAAGAGGCATAGACTTATGTAATTTGGAGCAAAGATGACTATTATTATCATATCTTTTTAGCTTAATTTTATTATCTGAGGTCCAGTGGCATAATAATTAATTAAAGCGGATTTGTAGTTGGTATTGTACAATGGAAAAAGAAGGTCCAGTACAGTGACGAATTATATCATCAGTGTAAGCAGCAATGACTGGTAGGGGTATGAAGTCATTAATACAGAGGGAGAATAGAAAGGGTCCAAGAGTGGAGCCCTGAGTGACTGCAGTAGAGAAAATACCATAGTCTGATTGGAGATGTGTACTAAGCATGTTAAATTTTCTTAGATTTAAGTAATCTTGTAACCAAGTGCAAGCGCTTGAACCAAAGTCAGTATATTCGAGATCAATGACTAGACCACCTCAGAGGAAACCATTATTCATAGTAATATATATATATATATATATATATATATATATATATATATATATATATATATATATTATTAGCTGTATCTGTTGCAGCTAAATCAGTATGCCTAAAGCCATTTTAAGTGTCAGATAGAAGTCCATATTTATTGACAGGGTCCATAATTTGGTTGTAAAGCAATTTTTCAAAAACTTTTGTGAGAAAGCACAGATTCATAGGTTCGTAGGAGTTTACTAGGCTACTGGGCCTAGACCCTTTACAAGCTTAGCCATGTTAATCCCAAGTATCCCCATTTGTTCTTTTTGGGTAGTTCACAGAATGAATTTATGAACAGAGCAGGTCTGTGATCAACACCGGCTACCCCTAATCATGAGGGACATGGATACCACTCCAGGGGTGAATTTGCGGTCTCCCATCCAATTATCTAGGCTGCATTTGAATAGGGTCAATGAGGAGCTCTGTTTTATGTGAATAAGAAGTCTGTTTCAGAGAAGCAGCAGTCTCTGCAAGACATATCTGTCTCTCCAGCATGTTCTGTTAATGTCACAGGCTAGGTTGAGATCCCTAGAGCAAGTGACTCATACCATATGACTTGCAAATGTGCAGCATTTCCATTAGGGCAGGGTCGGAGATTGCCCTATAGGCCAAGCACAAGTTGCCTCTCAGCAGCCTATAAGGTACACAGTAAAGTGACAGGGCTTTCAGCAAGTCCACTTAGATCATCCCTATATTTTTTAAGTGAGAAACCTCTCAGGTTTCTCCAGCTGCTGCAGGTGTCTGGTGAGGTGCATGCAAAAGGGCACATTATACTCTATTAGTGGTCTGATGAGGCTTGAGAACAGTGGAGTTATAGCCTCCCTTGACCTCGATGCTATGCCCTTGCTTATGAGGTGCGTTATGTAGAAGGCTTTCCATACCATGTGGAAACTTAGTGGTTGAAGTTTAGATTGCTATCAACCTGTACTGCCAAGTCTCGCACCACTGGGTTGGAACTCAGGGAGGTGCTGTCAATATTGTAGCTTGTAGGGAATTCTGTTTTGCCAAAGGGAATAATAATGCATTTTTTTGCATTTAGTTTCATTTATGTTATTTGTGTTAGCCCTTCTTGTAATATGTTGGCATTATTGGGCAACTTGATGATTGATCCCAGTTTGCAGTCATTAGTGAACTTGGTGAGCCAGAAGCCATCTTTTGGCCTGGACTTCTGAGAAATAGATGCCAAACAGTAAGGGGCCTAGCACAGACCCCTGTGGTACTCCACCGGTGACGGGTCTACTAGTGGAGATGGAGTCACCAGTTCTGACAGAGTGTGTTCTGTCTGTGAGCCAACTGGCCATCCACCTAGTAACATATGGGTTAATCCCCAGCTTGGAGAGTTTCTCAATGATGCCAGAGTGGGGGGGTTGTGTTGAAAGCCTTGGCAAGATTAAGATAGACTGTGTGGACTGTCTTATTTTCTTCCATGGCATTGGTGACATCCACATTGAAGTCAACCAGGCTTACTATGCATGATCTACCCCTAACAAAGCCAAACTGGTTTGGGTCCAGCATGTGGAGGTCACCTACGTCCTTGTTGATAAGGTCCATGATAATTCTTTCCATGGTTTTGCAGATAAGGCTGGTTAGACTTAGGGGTGTGTAGTTCCCAGGTTCAGGAATTACTGTTTCTGTTCTCCATTCTGCAGGAACATAGCCAGTTCTCTGGCTATGATTTAACAGAACTCCAAGTGGGTCCACTAGGTCTTGTTTTAGATTGTATAATAAACAACGTGGGTATTATCTGGTCCCTCCGAGCTGTGTTTTTGGTCTTGGCGAGCACAGAGATGACCTGTTCTCTAGAGATACTAGGCAGAGGACTAGTGTCAGGTATGCTCTGGGATATGGTAGGTGGGTATGGGGGGTGAAGTTTGCGCTGAATCTGTCAGGTAGCAGTTTGGCTGTATCTTTCAGTGTAGTATGAGGAATGGAATTAAGTCTGTAGCCTCGTTCAGCAGGGGGAGTTGAGGTTTTAGACATGAAATTTATGGAAGCATTCTTAAACTGAGGATAGTCTAGCTCAACAGAGAGTAGTAAATTATTATCTTACAACATCAAGGATAAAGTAGTTTGTACTATAATATAATAACACAACAAGATAGAGTATAGAGTTACCATAGTTGGGTTAGTCATGTTGCAATGATAGTGTGAATAATTGATACTTTTCAAGTCCTCAGAATAAATATAATAGCACATATAGTGGTTAGTAGCATGCCTGTGATTATAGGTAAATATAAGGAGAATGATTTATAGCAGAGTAGCAGGTAGTGGAGGATTGGGATAGTGTCAGGTTTTTGGAAGTGCAGTTCTGGTGCATGAACATTGCCTTAGAGGGGGATTTTTTTAAAGAGGGCTGCATTGCCAGTAGTTTTGAGTGATGGAGGGAGAGTGTTCCATAGTTTAGCACTAGTAAAGGAGCACAGCATCTGACCAGCTGAAAGGTTATGTTTTTCAATGTTCAGAAGCAGTTGATTTTCAGATTGAAGAGTTCTGTTAGGATGGTAAACAGTAAAGGCAGAAGAGAGGGCAGGGCAATTTGATGGCTTGAATATGAATTTACGGGCGTTGGTTAGTTGTAAATACAGTGGAAATAAAAAGTGTACACACCCCTGTTAAAATGCCAGGTTTTTGTGATATAAAAAAAAATGAGACCACAATAAATAATTTCAAAACTTTTCCCACCTTTAATATGACCTTTAACCTGTACAATTCAATTGAAAAACAAACAAATCTGTTAGGGGAAAAATATAAAAAATAAAAAATGTACAATAAGCTGGTTGCATAAGTGTGCACACCCTTAAACTAATACTTTGTTGAAGTACCTTTTGATTTAATTACAAAATTCAGTCTTCTTGGGTACACATCTGCCATCAATTAAAGAGACTCTGATTAACCCTAAATAAAGTTCAGCTACCCTAGTTGGATTTTCCTGACATTTACTCAGTTGCCTGCTACAGCAAAAACCATGGTTCACAGACAGTTACAAAGCATCAAAGGGATCTCATTGTTGAAAGGTATCAGTCAGGAGAAGGGTATAAAAAAAATTCCACAGCATTGGATATACCACGGAACACAGTGAAGACAGTCATCAAAAAGTGGAGAAAATATGGGATAACAGTGAAGAACTGGACGTTCCTCCAAAATTGATGAAAAGACAAGACAAAAACTGGTCAGAGAGGCTGCCAAGAGACCTACAGCAACACTGAAGGAGCTACACGAATTTCTGGCAAGTACTGGTTGTGTACTGTATGTGACAACAATTTCCCGTATTTTCCATATGTCTGGGCTATGGGGTAGGGTTGCAAGATGGAAGCCTATTGTTACACATAAAAACATCCAGGCCTGGTTAAAATTTGCAAAACAATACATCAAGTCTCCCAAAAGCATGTGGGAAAATCTGTTATGGTCTGATGAGACCAAGGTTAAACTTTTTGGCCACAATTCTAAAAGGTACGTTTGGCTCAAAAACAAGACAGCATGGTGGTGGCAGTATCATGATTTGGGGTTGCTTTTCTTCAGCTGGAACTGGGGTTTTAGTCAAGGTGAAGAGAATTATGAACAGTTCTAAATACCAGTCACTTTTGGCCCAAAACCTTCAGGCATCTGCTAGAAAGCTGAAGATGAAGAGGAATTACACCTTTCAACACGACAATGACCCCAAGCATACATCCAAATCAACAAAAGAATGGCTTCACCAGAAGAAAATTAAAGTTTTGGAATAGCCAAGCCAGAGCCCAGACCTAAATCCAATAGAAAATCTGTGGGTGACCTGTAGAGGGCTGTGCATAAGAGATGCCCTCACAATCTGACAGATTTGGAGTGCTTTTGCAAGGAAAAGTGGGCAAATATTGCCAAGTCATGATGTGCCATGCTGATAGACTCCTACCCAAGAAGACTGAATGCTGTAATTAAATCAAAAGGTGCTTCAACAAAGTATTAGTTTAAGGGTGTGTGCACTTATGCAGCCAGCTTATTGTACATTTTTTATTTTTTATATTTTTCCCCTAATAGATTTGTTTGTTTTTCAAATAAATTGTACAGGTTATGGGTCACATTAAAGGTGGGAAAAGTTTTGAAATGATTTATTGTGGTCTCATTTTTTATATCACAAAAAACTGGCATTTTAACAGGGGTGTATACACTTTTTATATCCACTGTATGTAAGATAATGAGGGAGTTATAGCCAATTTAGGGATTGTAAAGAGACACAGTGATATGATGAGTAGTGAGCATTGGTAACACGTTTTGCAATTTTATTACAGTATGAGTCAAGTTTAGATTTGAGAGAGGACTGGATATTGGTGAAGAGAGGAGCACCATAAAGAAGAGACAGTAGCAGAAAAGAAGAGGCTAGGGATAATTTAGCAGAATGGTTAAGGAAGTATTTCTGTCTGTAAAACATGTCGAGTTTTTGCTGTGTTTTTTTGATTTTGTTGTGAATGTGGAGGTCGAATGTAAGGTTTTCATCTAAGATGTCACCAAGTAGTTTTGTGTTTGGGACAACCTCGATGATGGTGTTGTCTTTATAGTTAATAGAGAATTGGTCCTTGTTTAGGGAGGTGTTTTGTTAGGTGTAAATAACATGAGTTTAGTTATTCGGGGGTTTAGAGTGAGATGATTATTGGTCATCCAGGTTTCTGTAAGAGATAAGTGCATTTTGGATGAGTGTATGTAGTTCTGGTGGGGAATTGGCTGTACAGATGATGGTAGGGTCATCTGTGTATTGGATGGCTGTACCTTGACTAACAGTAGAGTGAAAATTATTGATACAAATGCTGAACAGAAGGGGTCCTAGTATGGAGCCTTGGGGGACACCTGTGGTTGTTATAAGGAAGGGAGAGAAAAACTGTTGCCACTTGGTTGACTGTTGTCTGTCTGAGAGGTAGTTAGAGAGCCAGTTTAAGGTAGGGGTAGAGATGCCTAAGTTGGAGAGTTTTCTGAGAAGAAGAGGGTGGGAGACTGTATCAAAGGCATTTGAGAGGTCAAGGAAGAGTGATGTGACAATTTTTCCAGCATCCTGAGCTTGATTATCTGTGTCCAAGAAGGAGATAAGAGCTGTGGTTGTGCTATGGTCTGGTCTGAAACCGTGCTGAGTGGAAGAAAGGATTTTGTTATGAAGCAGGTAGTTAAGAATTTGGTTGTGAATGCATTTTTTCAGATCTTAAAGGATGGCAATGGCTCGAAAGTTAGAGATGTCAGTATTATTTCCACCTTTATGAAAAGGGAGAATATAACCTTTTTTCCAAATAGTGGGTATGCAGGACTCTGAATGGATCTGAATGGATCCTGATGGGATAGGCAATGGAGCTGGCTGTTAATTGTAGGAATTCCGATGGAAAGTTGTCAGGGGCGTTGGTGTAAGGTTTGAGTTTAAGGAGTAGTTTTTTATGGTGGAGGCTGGTATAAGAGAGAGAGAAAAGCTGGGTAGAGGGTGTGTAGATGTATTTAGTGAGGACAGATTTGAGTCAGCTAAGTTGGATTGTGGGAAGTTGGAGGTGAGATTAGCTATAGTATTGATGAAGTACAAGTTAAAGAGTGAGGCTGTTTCAATGGGTGCCTTATCTGGGCCTGGGCAAGAATTATTATTTGAACCTGGGTTAAATAAGGAATTAATGGAGCCACAGAATTGTTGGGGGTTTTGTTTATGAGTATTTTTTAGAGTAATGAAGTGATCTTTTTTGTTTTTTGTGACAAGCCATTTTACCTGGTTGTGGAGCTGTTTATATTGTATTAGGTCAGATGAATTTTTGATTTTTTGCCACTGCTTTCAAGTTTTATCCCTGGTATCCATGAGTAGTTTAGTGGGCCTAGTAAGCCAGCAGGCATGGTTACTTTTCACTCTCTTTTTCCAGACAGGAGCTAAATATTTGAGGATCCTGAGGAATGTAGAGTTGAAGAACTTTACAGCATCATCCAGGGGAAGGACTTTTAGTGGGTTTCATTTGATGCTCTGCAAAGTCTGGTTGAGGATGGATGGGCAGAATTCAGACAAACTCTACTGTCCCTATACTGGTGATTACTTAGTGTTGGGGTACTTTTATGTATTATAAAAGCAGGTAAGTGATCAATAATACTATTGGAAAATGTCCCTGTGGAGGAGATTATGTTTGGGTCAGAGACCATGATCCAGTCAAGGATAGAGCCACCATTATTTTTGTTGGGTCTAGTTATATTGTTAATTAGTTGGGTGTAGTTATATAAGTTGATACTGGAGGAATGTGGAGTGAGATGTTTAGCTAGATGATATTCACATCCCCAAAATTATTGTTTCATTTTTTTTTATGTTATTTGTAGTCCAGGCTAGGATTTCCTCTAGTATAGGAATGTTATTTCCTGGTGGGATATACAGCACTACAATACAGAGGTTCTTGCAGTTATTCATTTTTAAGTAGGCTATTAATATTTCTGCTGTGGAAAAGTTGAGAATGGGTTTAGTATATGCAACAATATTAAAAGTATTAGGGTGCGACACCTCCTCCTTTTTTGCGTGGTCAGTCAGATCTTAAGCAAATATAGCCTGGGGTTAAAAATTCCAAGTTTTTAATATAGGGCTTTAGCCAAGTTTCTGTAGCAGCAATAACATCTGGTTTGTTGAATGCAATCAGGGCTTGCAAATCAAGAATTTTGTTCCTGATACTTTGAAGGTTAATGGTAGTCAGATTCAGCGATCTATGGGAGTTAGGTGGGTTGGGACAGGAGGAGATGGGGCCAGAGTTGCGATGAATGTTTCCGCATAGGGTTAGGTTGAAATAAGTGTGTGGAAGATTGATGGGTTCTTGTTTCTTTTTTGATATAGGTTGGTATTTTAACTTAAAGTTTGTTTTGTAATTGTCTTGTAGGAGAAGGATTTTTACTTTGGTTTGTAAAATTGTATCTGTTGTGCATAGGCTGGAAAATACAGCAGAGAAGGAGGTAAGGGTTGGTGTTTGTGTTGCAGTTACGAATATAGGTTTGTAATTAATGTTGTAATTTTGTAGTGATGTTAATTGTAGTAGTAGGAAAAAGGCAAAAGAGAGGCTGAGAAGTAAAGTCTTTGAAGTGAGAAGCATGGTTGAGATGGGATTTGTAGTTAGGAGATTAAAGAGGTTAATTCTAGGGGCATAAGAAGTGTTTAAGAGCAGTATAGTACCTAGGTTGAGATTGGGCTGGTTAACAGGAGAATAAAGGTAGTTAGAGAGTTAAGTATGATTTGGATTAGGGGTTAAATTGGTAGTAATGTGAAGATAGATTTGATAGGGTGAGTTAAGATGATACTATGATAGGTTTAAATTGACAGGGATGAGTGAATGAGTGTAATTGGATGGTTCAGATGGTGGGTGGAGTTACAGATAGGATAAATGTAATTGAATGGGGGTGGGTGGGAATGGGGGTAGGGTAGGGGAGTGGAGTGAGCCTGAGCATACTGAATGGTGAATGGAGCGGGCTGGCCATGGCCCTAATCTAGCATTGAAAATTAAAAAATAATCAGCTAGGTAAGTTATCATTGATACTAAATATGTTGCTTCTACTTTGTCAATAAATTTGGAAAATACTACAGTGGCCATTGAATTGGATAAGGTCAGTTTATATTTCAATCTCACAAAAGGTAAAGCTAAACAGTGCTCAGATTATTGAACAGTTGCAGTTGTTACTCATGTCAGCAAAGTAATGTAAGAGCAGTCAAATTAGACAAAGAAATGCCAAATTTAAAAGCTGGTTTTAGAAATGGTAGAGGCACCTGAGATCAAATTGTTAACATCTACTGGATAATAGAGAAATCAGGAAAAAACTGATAAAAATGTTGCTTTATTGGCTACTATAAAGCCTTTGACTGTATGAACCATAACAAATTGAGACAAGTTATTAAAGAAATGGGGATACCTGATTGCATTATTTGCCTCCTGAATAATCTGTATGTAGATCAGGAGACAACAGGCCGAACCAAATATGGAACAATGCTTCGGTTCAACATGGGAAAGGACTAAAACAAGGCTATGTATAATCAGCAATCTTTTTTTTAATTTATACACTGAATATATCTTTCAAAATTCTGGGTTAGATAAATCAGATGCTGGGATCAAAATTGCTAGGAGAAATATTAGCAACCTCAGATATACAGAAAATACTATTATGAATCTGAGGAGCAGCTGTACAGTGTATTAATGAAACTGAAAAAAGAAATCACAAAAGCTGGTTGGCTGCTCAACATTAAAAAATAAGAAATGGAAGTGGTGACATGTTTTATTTTCATGGGCTCAAAAGATCTCTACAGATGGTGAGTGCAGCCATGAAGTTAAAAGATGCTTGTTTCTTGGGAGGAAAGCTATGACACATTTGGATAAAATATTAAAAAACAAAGACATTACAGTGCCAGCAAAGTATTTATACTAAAAGTTATGTTTTCCCCAATAATACCATTTTCCATGAGAGTAGGACAATAAGTAAAGCTGTGCACTAGAAAAATCAATGCTTTTGAGCTGTGATGTTGAAGAAGATCTTTGAGACTTTTGTGTACTGCAAGAAGATCCAATCAGAAATAAATTGAGCCTGTTGTGTGGAAGATCTCATGGTAAGACTAAAACTCAAATACTTCTGGCACACTACTTCTAAATCTCAATGCCCAGAATACCGACGTTCAACATCCCAAAACCACAATCACAAAATCATGAAAATCTGAATGTTGGCATTTGACCATGGTAAGAAAACACTTGTCCAATTCAAAACGGAAAGTGAGCCAATGTAAGTAACTTCCTCCTAGGTGGGGGGCAGCTACACCCCTACACACACGCTAAATTAATATACCAACTCCAGGATCACACTACAGTGGAGAAAAGGGCATGTTGACCTCGGCATGCATTCTATTTAACAGTGGCCAATGGTTTACTTACTGTGGTAAAACACCAACATTCGGGTTTCCAAGACTTCATGATTTTCATCTCGGGATTTTCGTCTTTGGTAATGCGGTCTACGGGATTTAGAAGTAGACCCATACACATATATATATATATATATATATATATATATATATACACACACACACACACACACACACACACACACACACACACACACACACATTTGGGGGTGAGCCATCTATTCAGTTTTAAAGTAGAGCAAAAAGGGATGGGAATGAGGAGTGAAGGAGGCACATCGAAGCAGACAAACCAGGTAAATAGGGATTGCCCCGACAGACATGGAGAAGATGTAGAAAGGATATAAATGAGCAAACATTGGTCATATGTGACATGGGGTAGCACTAAGAACAAACCAGGATTCTAGGAACAAGTAATGGAAAAAGGCTGAAAGACCACATATTGCAAATGTGTACATCAAGAAATGTCATATTCATTGTACATGGGTATGTTAAATTGATTATCTTTGAAAGACCAAAATCATAGCAAAGTCCATGTTTGAAAGCTAAAACTTTATTAGTGAGCATAGCAATGCACAGATGTATAACCATAACATATTGTAATGGGGCTAGGATAGGATGTGGTTATTAGTTTTCTTCAGGCATCCTTTATACTGTTGGAGACGATTGTAAACAATTAGCATGCTAGCCGCCCCACCTCGGACAGGTGTTAAATGGTCAAAAAAAAAACACCTTGACAAGTTAGGGCTATGTGTATGAAGGAGTGTCTGATGAATCTATGTAGGATTCCAGTCATAGCTGACATATTAGGGGCCATTTTCCTGGTAAAGGCATCTGCAAACTTCTGTGTATATCTCATCTATCAGGTGCTCTCTCAGCATGCCCATGCCCAGTATGTTAGTCAACAGGTGGCTCTCTGGCAATGTACACCAGTGGACTCCTTCCCTGGAAATGCCTGGCAATTAGTGCAGAGGATTAAGGGTATGAGCTGTTAATGAGCTGTTTCTTGTAGTCCAGGGTTTGATTCCCTCTGCCTCCATTTGCCTACTGTATGACTCTGTGCTAGTGACTTCATTAGACAGTTCTCCTGGTTTGCACCTAAAAAAGGACTTTTGTGTCCAGTTGGCTTATCTTATACATTAATAGGTGTGTACTAGGCTAATGACCATAAGTACCTTTTTAAGCCTAAACATGCATCCCAAATCTCTGACAAGTTCCGGTACCCTTGATAAGTGTAATCAGGGGCTTGGAAGATAAAACAATTACAATCAGGGGCCTGAGAGATGATTCATTTACAGGCTGCCTGTGTCCATTAGAGACAAAAGTGCCAAACCAGGTATAAATTTCCTGTTTCCCATCCAGTTGTCAAAGTTACACTTGAAATGGGTTAGGGAGGAACTCTGTTTCACATGGATGGGGAAACTGTTCCAGAGGCAAGGTTTAAGACTTTAGAACAGAAAATTCTGGTATTTGTTTTGTGGATATACAGGAGGTTCATCAGAGTGGAGTCCAACAATACCTTCCATGCTATGCAAAGATCTCCCTACAACAGCCTGCAGGAGACAGAATACAGGGATAGGGTTTTGAGGCTGTCTGCATAAGACATGTTACTTACGCCCTGTATTCTTCTAGTGAGGACGTTCCAAGTCTTTGATGTGCCTGGTTAGGTACATACCAAAGGAAGCATTGTACTCAATGATAGGTATGATGAATGCTGAATACCTCATGAGACCTATATGCCATACCTTTATTTATAAGTTGCACAACATAGAATGATTTCCTCACCACTGTAGACACGTGATGGTCAAAGGCTAAATTACTGTATATGTGTGTTCCCAAGTCCCCGACTACTGGATGAACTCTTAGGGGTTTGTTGTCAATATGACAGTTACCAGGGATGTATGACTTCCCAAAGGATACAATTATGTATTTATCGGCATTTAATTTTAGTCTATGGCTCTAACACAAGTTATCAGGTTAACAAATAAAATAAAAAAAAAATCTACAGCCAAACATTGTCTGCCAATATATGTGTCCACTTATGGTCTGTATAAAGTACCAAAGAATGATAAAAAGTTAACAGGTCTTAAGAACATGTTATTAGAAAATATATTATGACTTAAAAATGTTGTCACAAAACAAGCTCTGCTTAATCACCAAATGACATAGCTATCTCTCTAATAGGCAGCAATCCACCAAATGGCAACAATCTTACTTTCCCTTCTTCAGAACTTCCACAGGGGTACCACAGGGCTCCATACTTGTTCCTCTGTTATTTAGCATCTTTATTAACAACTTTCCCACGATGCTAAATAATCCAGTATGCTGATGACTCTACTA
>NC_056731.1:318975682-319135682 GCF_019279795.1 Protopterus annectens
GACCTCTAGTTCTAACCAAGTGCCTTGGACTGTCTTTTCCTGAAACAGCCTCCCCACCCCATCAGGGAGGTATCCGTGGTCACTGTAGCCTTGGGCTGATGGGGGGTGAAGGGACGAGACCACTGTAGAGAGTTCTGTGACATCCACCAGATTAAATCCTGTTTGCACCTTTGAGTCACATGAATTTTGAAAGACACAGGGTATGGTAACAGGTACCACTGAGTGAGCAGTAGCCACTGGAGGAGTCTTATATGAAATCTTGCAAGGGGAACAAAAGTAATAGAGGCTGCCATCGACCCCAGCAGCTGAAGAACAGAGTGAGCTGTAGATCTTTCTTGAGAAAGAATCGGTATCAGCTGCTGTTTTATCTTTTGAATTCTGTGGTTGGGGAGAGATGCTGTGCAATTTCTTGTGTCTAGAAAAAAACCCTGATAAACTCTAGAGACTGAGAAGGGGTAAGATTGGCCTTCTGACAGTTTATGGAAATGCCTAGGCTTTGTGCTGTGTGAAGAGAGTATGCCAGGGCTTCTTCCAGTAGACGCTTGGTGGGGGGGCGGTAATGAGCCAGTCATTTAGATACGGAAACACCTGGAATCCTTGAAGTCGCAGGTGGGCTGCGACAACTGCCATGCACTTGGTGAACACTCTTGGGGCTGTAGAGAGTTCGAAGGGCAGTCTCCGAAACTGGTAATGACTGGCTCCCACACAGAAGTGAAGAAATCTTCTCAATGGTTTGTCCTTTTTATTTGGTAATACACATCTTGAAGATCTATAGAGCACATCCAATTGTCTTTTTCCAACAGTGGAAGGATAGACTGTACCATGACCATCCAGAATTTCTGTACCTTTACAAATTTAACAGACTGAAATCCAAAATTGGTCTCCAGTTCCTGGTCTTTTTTGGCACTAAAAAGTGTTTTGAGTAGAATCCGGATCCTATCTGGTCTGGGGGGGCTATTTGGATTACTCCTTTTTTGTAGCAGCTTTGATATCTGTAGTGCTGCTTCTTCCTTTTAGTTTCTGAGGGGGACAGGACAAAGATTGAAGGGGATGTGATAGCCTCTGGTGATTATCCATTGTACCCAAGACTCTGTGGTTATGATTTGCCAGGCAGAAGGGTACAAGAATGCCCCCCAACTGCTTCCAGAGGGAAACAACTGGGCCACCCTTCAGGAGCATTGGTAGGTTGACCAGAAAAAGAATCCCTGAAACCCTGGTTTCGTGGACCTTCCCTGCCCTGAAAGGGGCGTCCTCCATTGGAGTTTACCCCTCTGCCCCTGGGGGAGAACTTGGCACATGCATCACGGAAAGGGCCCAGTGATTTCTTATGCCACATCTTTCCAATCCTCTGATTTCTGGAACAGAATCTCTGAGGGGAGGAGAAATGGACACCAACGGTAGATAGTGTCTTACCATCTTGTTTGTATCTAGCCAGTGTGTCTTTTACTTTGGATCCAAACAAAGAAGAGGCTTCAATGGGAGTGTTCAGGAAGGAGGCCTTGAAGGGGTCCGCAAAGTCACAAAGGCACATCCAGGCATGCCGTTTCATGACTAAGCCTGCACCCGCCGCTCTAGCTACTCCTTCCATGGTGTGATAAATCAAGCACATGGAGGAGTTTGAGATGGATTCAAGGGTGGCTAACTGTGAGGCCACTTTGTCACAGACCTCATCAGCGACAGCTCCAGCCAAGGTTTCAGAGAGCTCAGTTATTAAGTCCCTTTGAAGCCTGGTGAAATGTGCCAAAATGTCCAAGGACCTGACTGCAAAGGTCGATGATGCGAAAACATGCTTCCCTAGTCTATCCACCGTCCAGAACTCCTTGTTGGGTGGATGGATAGTCTGTCCCTTTTCTGCCAGTTCTTTTTTAGTTGTGGTCGCCACCACCATGGCATCTACTGGCAGACCTTTAGACCAGTGGGGATCACTCTCAGGGGGAGATAAGATTTTATCCAGCCTCCAGGGAATAGCTTCAATGATGTCAGGAGCCTTCAATACATGCTGCACGACAAGCTGGATGAGCTCATCAACAGGTGGAGTAACTCAGTAGGTAGGGGGCCAGGCACAGAAAGCCTGCAGGAACACAGACACTTCTGAGGAAGGGTTGGAGGACTTCCAATCACCTCTCTGTTTCAGGATATCGAGGATGTCACCAAAGGACACCTCATCAGAGGGTGACCAATGGGAACTTTCCCCATCATCAAAATCTGTGTCTTCCATCAAGGACTCTACCGAGGAGTCCACGTGCTTCCTCTTGCATGTGCTCTTATGATGTAGTTCCTCAGAGGGAGGTTCTGGAGAAGACAACGTAGAAGGGTTCTCGTGTGGGAGGGTATCCTGAGACTCCCTTGCCCGGTGTCCAACAGGAATGGCTGGTGTCAACTGCGGCCCAGAGGAGAAGATAGATTTCAACAATATAGACTTGCCTACTGAGGCAAGGGGCTCTCCATGACCCATAAGGCTGGCCCACCTGAGGAGGGATGGGAGCCCGGAACCAAGCAGGACAACCTCAGAACCAAGGGCACACCCCACCCCGACGAGCCAGCCCCCTGGTCTGGAGTCTCAAGATGACTGTGAAGCAGAGGCACACCAAAGGCACAGTTACTGTCCTGAGAAGTGGCCAGTTGGACATGCAGGAGAATAGGTTGGAGTCTGTGGAGAAAAATTATCACCTCCAAAGGGGACAGATGTCCTGGAGGTAGCAATTCCTCTGGCCACAAGCAGTTGATCGACAAGGCACACAACATCTTGCTCAGAGAGGCTTCTTGCATATATAGTCCTGATCCTAGCTTGAATGAATGACGTCTGCACTGAAGATAACTGTGCTGTAGCGGTAGTGTGCACCAAAAACTCTGTTGCCGATGAGGTCTGCACCATTAGAGATGGTACTGAAGGTGTCTGCACCAAGAACAAGGTCGTCAGTGCTGAGGAGGTTGTCTGTACCAAAAGGGTCGATGCCGAGGGTGTCTGCACCCTGAGGTCGGTGCCAAAAATGTCTGCACCGGTAAAACCATTGGTGCAGAAGAGGTCTGGAAATGGAAAGAACATCGGTTCTGAAAGGGTCTGCACCAAAGGCTGGTGATGAAGGGGTCTGCACCATTGGTTGGTGCCGAAGAGGTCTGCACCAATTCCAGAGATGGTGCCGAATATGTCTGCGCCGAGGACTTTGGTGCCAAAGGGGTCCGCACCAAGTACTCCAGAGCCGAAAAAGGTGTGGATGTCTTAGTCGTAGATAAAGTCAATTCCAATGATTCTGTCAGTTTCAACTTTTTGAGTCTCGGTTCCTAGGGTCTCCAGCAGGAGACAATGGAAGAGACCTCAAGGACGTCTCAGCATGACTTTTTTTTTGTGGGGCTTCAAAGGAGGCGATGAAACCTCCGGTCCAGAGATAGCCCCGCTGAAGGAAGTTTTTAGGAGGCCCTTTAAAATCAACTATTTTTTTCCCTCATTCAAGGTATGATTAGAAAAAAAAATTCTTACATATGCCACACGGAGGGTCAACAGTGAGGTGGGAGACACCCAAACAGTATATACACAAAACATATGTGTCTAAACACCTTTTAAAAACCAGGGCTTCCTTTTTTTTTTTTTTTTGTCAGACATCGTTATTCTAAAAAGAAAGAGAGAAGAAGAAATTACCAACAATGGTATGAGAGAGGCTAGCCAAGAGGATACAGAAAAAGAGATTACCAGCGATGGTAACAAGGTTACCTAAAAAGGTAAGAAATATTTTGAAATACTGTAAAATAATGCAATAGGATAAGATAAAGACTTAGCTATTAATAAAACTTGGTAAATTGTTGAAATATCTGATAAAATATCGAACAATATAGATAGGTAGTTTGTTCCAGAGTATGGGAAGTCTCTGGGACAGGAATCTATCCCTCCAGCATGTTCTGTTTATTGTGGTGACAAGGTTTAGGTCCCTAGAGCATGTAGCTCAGAGGGATTGGGATTTCTTTAAGTGGAGCATATCTAAAAGCTCTGGGTTTGACATAGCTTTGTGTGTTAGGCAGAGATCACCTCTGAGTAGGTGATATGCAATGGAGTAAAGCTGCAGTTTTTTGAGACCATCTGCGTAGGGCATCTGTTTGAGGCCAGTAATCCTCTTTGCGAGGTATTTCTGCGGCCTTTCCAGTTGTTGTAGATGTCTTGTGAGGTACATACCAAAAGGGGCATTGTACTCTATAATGGGTCTAATGAGTGATGAGTAGAGGGGAACAATGACCTCTTTTTTCCTGGATGAGAAACCTTTTGTGATGAGATATGCCACGTAGAAGGATTTCCTGACTACTGTGGCAATGTGATTATCAAAGGAGAGACTACTGTCCACCTGTGTCCCAAGGTCTCTTATCACACTTTTGGTGTTAAGTAGACTACCGTCTATGTGGTAGTTCATGGGTACAGAGTTTTTACCAAAAGGGATGACAATGCACTTTTTGGCATTGAGCTTGAGGCCATGGCTTTGACACCAGGCATCCATCTCAGTGAGGCCCTTTTGTAGGATGTCCACATCTTTTGGAGTTTTGATTATGGCTCCTAGTTTGCAGTCATCTGCGAACTTCATTAGCCAAAGACCTTCTGTGTTTGCCTGTACTTCAGAGAAGTAAATACCAAACAGGAGAGGACCCAGGACTGAACCCTGTGGTACTCCACTTGTCACTGGTCTGAAGTTGGATTTGGAGTCTGCTACTTTCACAGTGTGGGTTCTATCAGTGAGCCAGTTGGCAACCCATCTTGTGACATAGGGATTTTTACCTAGTTTAGTGAGTTTATCTATAATTCCAGAGTGGGGGATGGTGTCGAAAGCCTTGGCGAAATCTAGATAGGCTGTGTGAACCACCTTACCCTCATCTACGGCTTTGGTGACGGCTTCAAAGAAGTCTATCAGGTTTAGGAGATATGATCTGCCTTTTACAAACCCGAACTGGGTGAGGTCCTGAGTTTGGAGATTACCAATGTCATTGTTTATAAGTTCCATGATGATACGTTCCATAGCCTTGCAGACCTGGCTCATTAGGCTAATGGAGCGGTAGTTTCCAGGTTGCCGTGGTGGCTCCCCCTTTGTGGAGTGGGATAACCGTTGCTGTGCACCATTCAGTGGGCACATAGCCTGAGGTGAGGCTATGATTGAACATGGTACTTAGGTGGGGTACCAGTTCATTCTGTAGTTCATGTAGAACACAGCCTGGGATGTTGTCAGGTCCCATGGATGCTGTGTTCTTGGCTTTGGATAGTGTGTTTTTTACCTGTGCAGCCGTGATTACAGGAACTTTGCATTCTTCTGGTATAGAGATGGGCCCTTTAGGGGATGACAGGGGGGCTAAAGTTAGCACTGAACCTATCTGCCAGGATGTTGGCAATAGTAGTTGGTTCTGTATATTTAGTGCAATTCTGCTGTAACTCAGAGCAGATCTGAGTGTTGCCATTGAGATTCTTGACATAGCATTGGAATGCTTTGTGGTTGTCTTTAGAGTCAGTGGCAATTTTGTTTTCGTAACTAGCTTTGGAGGATTTTATGAGGGATCTCAGCTTCTTACTGAGGCTAACTAGGGAGTTTCTCCAATCATGGGATTTTACTCTTTTTTGCAACAGTTTCTTTCTTCTGTTGTAGAGTTTGTTTATGGCAGGGGACCACCAGATTGGCTTCGTTTTTTTGGAGGATAGCATCTTGGTTCTGTTAGGGATTGCACGATCCATGCACTCGTGTAAGTGCTTAAAAAGTGCATTTGTGTAGGATTCAGCAGTCATACCTCTATTGTCCATCTGCATGGATGTCGTGAAGTTTGCCACTTCTGTCTTAAGAAGCATGAATTTGGCTTTGGAGAAATTTCTTACTGTGGTTTCTCTAATGGGGGGTGGGGGAGGGATGTGGATGTCTAGGGTGATTAGCTTGTGGTTGGATCTGACCAACGAGGAATTGACCTCTGGTGTGGAGCACCGGTTGCCCATGTTGGTAATAACCAGGTCTAGGATATTGCTGCCCCTGGTGGGGATGTGGATAAGTTGATCCAAGGCATTGAAATTTATGAATTCCAGAAAACGTTGAGCACAAGAGTTGGTACATGAGTAGTTTTCCCAGTTAATGGTGTGGTAGTTTAAATCGCCCATTATTAGGGTGTTAGGTTGTACCCTAATATTTTCCAGTGTATCAAGAAATAAGGAGTGGGAATCCTGGGGTATGGTGGGGGATCTGTAGCAAGTTACAATTTGGATTGTGGTCTTGCCCAGAGTTAGTTGCACTTGGATAATCTCGGATGCATTATGCTGAGCAACTAGCCTGGAGGTGTGGATATCCTTAATGAATATAGACACACCTCCACCTTTAGTGTTTCAGTCCAGGTTAGGTGGCCGAAAGGTGTGGTATGAATTATAGCCTGGTAATGCAGGGGTACTCTCTGGAGCCTTGAACCAGGTCTCTGTCACTGCACAGATATTGATGTTCTCCATTTTAAGGAGTGCCTCGAGTGAGTGCATTTTGAGGTTTAGACTTCTAGCATTGAGTAGCAATACCCTCAGATTCTTCTTGCTTGTACCTGTTATGGTGGTGAATTTGTTATTTGAACCTTGCCTAAAAAAGGCACTATAGGGGTGGCTAGAGCCTTAGCCAGTATCCGGAATCCCAGGGGCGACAGGTGCAGGCCATCTCTGGCAAAGCATCGTGGTTTGTCGATCGTGTCATCCCAGGCAGACAGATACTGGATCCCCTTAGAATGACACCAGAAGCTTAGCCAATTGTTGAAGTCAATCATTTTGTCCTTGTACTGTGGTATCATTCTGGGTGATGGCAGGATGCTACTCAGGGCTAGGGTCATACCTGCCTGGGCTACAAGATTGGACTGCTCCTCCATGTCCCTTTTCATGTAGCCCAGGGAGGTATGTCTCAGGTCATTCACACCAACATGGACAATAACAGAGTCATATTTGTACTTGTTGTGGAGTGACCTGAGTGCATGCGTTATGTGGCGGATCCTGGCACCCGACAGGCAGCTGACAGTAACTTTCTCCTTGTTTAGCCTGGTGAGTGGAACATCAGTATGCCTGACTATAGAGTCACCTATGACTAGAATGTTGGGTACATTGTTATGCCTTATGAGCTGTGGTTGAGTGGCACACTGAGTTTGTGGGCTATGTGTCATTTGGGTTGTGTTGGGGGTGGAGGTGTGGTGAAGGCTTTGTTAAAATACCTTTGGAGTGACCATATTGTCTGCACATTTAGGTGAATAAACACTGGTATTTACATGTTTTAGTGTCTTCACAAGTATGACAATGGAAATGAATTCCAACAGGTGTGTGAATATTACCACTTGCATAGCACGGAGTATTACCTCAGTGTAAAACATAACTTCAGTGCAATGGTTCAGTAATTGCTTCACAAATCTGCAATTTGTTTTCCACTTTAGCATTGGTTGCAGCTGGGTTACACCAACCCACCATGCCTTCTTCTACTAAAGCTGAACACAGAGATGACTCCATGGATGATAACATAGCAGCTTGTGATTAACTTTGATGATGCAGTTTCAACATAAGGCATGAGCAGTGATATGCAAGCCTCAGTGCTAG
The DNA here is from genome assembly GCF_019279795.1 of Protopterus annectens. Classification (NCBI taxonomy): domain Eukaryota; kingdom Metazoa; phylum Chordata; order Ceratodontiformes; family Protopteridae; genus Protopterus; species Protopterus annectens. The sequence goes on from NC_056731.1 coordinate 318,983,244, forward strand.
CATTCTACCTCCAGCACTGCTCCTGATGAAACTTTGCAAACAAGCTCCATTGGACTGGTTGACACTGTAATGTAGCAAGACTCTACTTCTAGTGTCTCTTGGAAAGGAATCTGTAGAAAGTGTCCATGATACTACTGCAGTGATCAACCAGTAGCAACCAGAGAGAAAAAAGCAAAGAGCCACAATAGTCACGGGGACCATGGGCTAGAAGGGGGGCAAAGAGCCACAATAGTCACGGGGACCATGGGCTAGAAGGGGGGCAAAGAGCCACAATAGTCACGGGGACCATGGGCTAGAAGGGTTACCAAAATCTGCTTTTGTATATGCACATGCTGCTGCAGTCCAGGCAGCACCAGTTTGCCCACGCTGCTGAAATCTAGTGAGCACCTGTTCAGGCAGATCATGGAGTTTTACACACACATAACAGAAACCAAACATGATGTAGCACATATTATTGCAGCCATTCACAATGGGCCAAACAGATTCAACATTAAGATCCCCCACTTCAATCAAACTCATTCCCAACATCCCATCACATAACCTCAGAAGTCACTCCTACTCAACTCAAGGCCTCCTCAACAACTATCGAGAGCTGAGAAGCACTACTCCATCTACAGTTTCTCCCTCCCAGACCCCCCAACTCGGGCAAACTCTCCCTGCTAACTTAAACAATCTCCCCTCCTATTTCTAGTTCAAACCCCATTTCAAAGCCTACCTCACTAAACAAAGCCAAGGCCAATACCACATCCAAACCCATGTCACAGGAAAGCTCCCAGACACCCCACCAACTTATTAAAGATAAATAAAACCCACAGACTTCAGCATGGCTAACACTGTTTTCAGAGTATAGATGTATATACCATCTAGTCTTTCTTACTTTTCTAATTCTATCCATTTCTTCTCATGTTCCTTCCCTTGTTTTTTCTGTTCCCTGAAATTACTACTTACTTGATTTGTGGACTTAAAACTGCATTCACTCTGGTACAGCTCTATTCTGTATATGTATTCTGTACCCACACAATACTACTTCTTTTCTGTATAACATACACTGTTTTGTAACAGTATTTAGATAGATCATTTTCTGTTTGTTGACTGCAGTTTCTGATAATTTCTCCATCCCAGTAAACACCCGTAAATCGATAAAATAAAGTTAATAGCTTTCCATTAGTGTAACATCAGCCAAAAGCTGTACACTCTATGAAAAAAACAATCACTTCTGACTGGTACTATTTAAGTTGAACATGCCGATACCCCAGTTGTGACACTATCATAAGAATAAAATATGTTTCTTGAACTTTTCTGTTTTCTCAATGTCACTGCTATGCAAAGTTGGCAAAATGGTTGTGGAACTGAACATAAGTTATTAGTAATCTGTAAGTTTGGTGTCCCTGAGAGTTCCAGAGGATGATTTTGTCAAGTAGCAGATACATAAATTATAGATTTCCTTCCTAAACTTAGAGGGGATGTTCTATTAGCCAGTGACAGGAATTGATTTTCTGACGTCTTTTAAGGTGAAACTAGACTGCACTGGTATTCTAGAGTGCACTGAGGTCACACAAGGCCACGGCAAAAATTTCTTGTTTAAATTCTGGGAGAAGTTTCTGAAAGTACCTCTGGAAATTATCATACAGTTTATAAACATCCTGTAACTCAGCCCCTGTAAACCTTACCATTGTTCAGCGTGATTTTATTAGATTTGTTTCAAACAGCTTGGCTTCGTTGTTGCTGACATACTTTATTGCCCTAAAGTCTCGGAGTCACGTATTTCCATTATACTTTGCAAATAGCTGTGTTTGTGTGCAACTTCTTGATGAAGCTCTCTTTTAGCATCTATTGACAAATTTCAAAAGTTTCTACCCACGGTTGAGGTTATTTAGATGGTAGCTGAAAATGACCACAAAGTGCTGTAAGTAAGGTTTTGAGTACTTAAGACTCAAGTTTAATTCGAGTGAAAATACTAAAGTCATCAGTAGTGACAGTTCTAAAATGACTTGATGAGAAGTAATAGAAAAAAAAAAAAATATATATATATATATATATATATATATATGTACACACACAGTGGATATAAAAAGTTTACATACCACTGTTAAATGCCAGGTTTTTCTGATATAAAAAAGTGAGACCACAATAAATCATTTCAAAACTTTTCCCGCCTTTAATGTGACCTATAACCTGTACAATTCAATTGAAAAGCAAACAAATCTGTTAGGGGAAAAAATGTAAACAATAAAATACGTACAATACGCTGGTTGCATAAGTGTGCACACCCTTAAACTAATACTTTGTTATGTGTGCACACCCTTAAACATACTTTGTTGAAGCACCTTTTGATTTAATTACAGCGTTCAGTCTTCTTGGGTAGAAGTCTATCAGCATGACACATCTTGACTTGACAATATTTGCCCACTCTTCCTTGCAAAAGCACTCCAAATCTGTCAGATTGCGAGGGCATCTCTTGTGCAGAGCCGTCTTCATGTCACCCCACAGTTTTTCTATTGGATTTGGGTCTGGGCTCTGGCGGGGCCATTCCAAAACTTTAATTTTCTGCTGGTGAAGCCATTCTTTTGTTGATTTGGAGGTATGCTTGGGGTCATTGTTGTGTTAAAAGGTGAAATTCCTCTTCATCTTCAACTTTCTAGCAGACACCTGAATGTTTTGGGCCAAAAGTGACTGGTATTTGGAATTGCTCATAATTCCCTCCATCTTGACTAAAGCCCCAGTTCCAGCTGAAGAAAAGCAACTCCAAAGTATGATACTGTCACCACAATGCTTCACCATGGGGATGGTGTTCTTTTGGTGATGCGAAGTGTTGTTTTTGCACCAAACGTGCCTTTTGGAATTGTGGCTAAAAAGTTCAGCCTTGGTCTTATCAGACCATAATACATTTTTCCACATGCTTTTGGGAGATGTGATATATTCTTTTGCAAATTTTAGCTGGGCCTGGATGTTTTTCTGTGTAAGAAAAGGCTTCCATCTTGCAACCCTATGCCATTGCCCAGACATATGGAGAATATGGGAGATTGTTGTCACATGTAGTACACAACCAGTACTTGCCAGAAATTCCTGCAGCTCCTTCAGTGTTGCAGTAGGTCTCTTGGCAGCCTCCCTGACCAGATTTTGTTGTCTTTTCATCAATTTTGGTGGGATGTCCAGTTCTTTGCAATGTCACTGTTGTCCTATATTTTCTCCACATTTTGATGACTGTCTTCACTTTGTTCCATGATATATCCAATGCTGTGGCAATATTTGCACCATTATTTTGACTGAAACCTTTCAACAATGAGATCCCTTTGATGCTTGGTAAGCTCTCTGTGAACCATGGCTTTTGCTGTAGCAGACAACTGAGTAAATGTCAGGAAAATCCTACTAGGACAGCTGAACTTTATTTGGGGTTAATCAGAATCTCTTTAATTGATGGCAGGTGTGTACCCAAGAAGACTGAATGCTGTAATTAAATCAAAAGGTGCTTCAACAAGGGTGTGCACACTTATACAACCAGCTTATTGTAAGTTTTTTATTTTTTATATTTTTCCCCTAACATATTTGTTTGTTGTCAATTGATTTGTACAGGTTATAGGAACATCAAAGGTGGGAAAAGTTTTGAAATGATTTACTGTGGTCTCATTTTTTATATCACAAAAACCTGGCATTTTAACAGGGGTGTGTACACCTTTTATATCTACTGTACATGGGCTTCTGACAGTTGGTCAAATGATCCAATGGTCAAATGGAAAATAGCCAGTACAGCTGATCAAAAATCATCTGATCGTACTTACTGTCTTTCTTTTCTGAGTGAGATTGTGGCACAGTGGAGATCAGGGAATCTACCCTTTACCCACTGCAGTGTGATCTCAGCAGGGGCACAACATTTTTCTTTTTTTTTGATTTTCAATAGGCAGCTGATTGACCAATTGTATTCTATCAGCTACCTTTTGATATAGTGCATTTTTGATATATAGATATATTTAAAAAAGACCAAAACATGCATGTCTACAGCCTAGTGGGGTTTGGCTTTATTGACCTGTATGTAACCATAAAGCCTTTGAAAAGTAAAAAAAGTCATGGACATTCAGAAGTAATGTAGCTGAAACACTTAATGTCCTTAAGGGGTCATTTGCATATATCCCACGGGCCTCCATTATGGGAGGTTTAAGGTATCACACAGTGAAAACTCTAGCTTGGCTGGGTTTTTCTTGAAGTTTTTACTTAATGGTTTCTCTGTGTGACGTTTTTACCCTTTGTTTTATATATATATATATATATATATATATATATATATATATATATATATATATATATATATACACACACATACATACATACACACACACACACACACACACACACACACACACACACACACACACACACACACACATATGAATATATGTTTATATATAGATATATATAGTTTATGTTATTTTTTTACTTCTCACCAGAATTTTATAAAGAAGAGCATTCACTTCAGTACAAATAGCCATCCAGAGTATACACTAAGACAGGAACCAATTGTGCCCCAAGAATGCCTGCACATACTCGTATTATAATATTTCTTCTGATGCTACTTAAGTACTCTCTCTGAATTACTAGGAATCACTGATATATAACAGGCAACTATGATAATGAGAACATCCAGTAGTATACATCCTAAAACTCTTCTGAAATTGGATATGAATACTGCACCTGCTTTTTCCTCAGTCTGGGATCACTGTGGTAAATAACTAGTACAGAAACAGAAGCATTTTGATGGCAGATATGAACTTGGCCCTCCTACTGCTCTCATTTTCCTATTTGCAGAACAAATAACATTTCTTATTTAAATGGTAGTTTGCATTCCCTCCCTACAACAACTTCCTTTCATCTACCCCATGTACTACTGAGCCCCTCCTCTGTGTATGATGCTTAAACATCCTCAGTAAGACAGTTGTATGCATCATCACCTTCCCAAAAAATGCTATTGCATGCCTTCTGTATTCGACTGTGAAAGACTGCACCTTAATCTCCTATGAATCTAGCGCTGTGATCTAGAGATATAGAAGGCTTTCAATATATTTATTCAGAGATTATTTTCCTCATATCAGCCTGCACTCACTCCAGGTATGCACTTAATAAATAATTAAATCAAGCTGAGGATAGATGCACACTTTTGCAAGTCTCCCATATATATGCCAGTGCCAGCTGATAGGTTATGAGTGTACCACTGTAGCTGTAGCTCCCACCAGCCACTGTTATTTGGTGAATACACAGCAATGAAAATGATTATCCCCCCCCCAAAATGGTCGGACTGAAGCACGGCCACTCAGTCCTACCTTCCTTCATCCCTGTTGTATAACAGTCATGTTTCAGATCAGGATTTATAGCATAGGATTTAAGCCTATAACATCTACAGGAATGGACATAGCCAAGTGAATATTGTTCAGTTCCGCTATCCTTTTCCTGCACATTTGCTTTTCCTAAAAGATGCAGCCCCCTTAGACTCAGTTAATTTATTTGCAATATTTAAATGCTTGTATGATTTCTCCCATTTCAAATTGCTTCTCCTTCAAGAATATGCATATTGCAGTTTAATCGCTTTTTATAAATGTTTAATTTCATAAAGCACCTTTGCCAGTTATGTTATCTTTCTCTGAAAAATGGGCCAAAACCAGTTAATTTCCTATCCTCCCTGCCAGCTCCTCCAGTACCTGCTGATGGTGATTCCTTCCACAGACAACTCAAGTTGCCCAGCCTCTGAAATTGTCTCTGTCACTCTCAGATTAGACAGCTAAGTCTCCAAGTACTCCAGAGCTATTCCGTTGTCTATGGGGATGATTCATTCCGCAGCTGATCATTGCACCTCCTTTCTAGAGTGAATAACAACAGTATCAAACTCCGTCTGGGATTGTGAGTACTACAGGACTTTACTGCCTTTCTGATGTCAAAAGTTATATCACCTAATTGATAGAAAGTGTCTTAGTTGATTGAGTGCATCTTTTCTCGAAGGCTGTACTTCAAAAAATGTTTTGAAGCCTCTTTATATCTCCACACCAAATTCCTAATGGGGTGGTTAAGGTTTGGGCTCTAATATTTTCTTTGTTCCTCCTTTTTTAAATGCTGCTTCTCTATCCTTCCCCTGCCCCCTCAAAGTGAGGATGACTCGTTTAAGTAATATTGTATGACGGCATGTAATAGACAATCATCATGTAAAAGTAAATATACAGTAGTCCTGACGTTCCCATTATGTTCAAATGATTTAATTATCTGCATGGCAGTACAAGAACTGTGTAGCTCAATATGTGTGCATATACCTTTAAGAAGCTATCCAAAGGCTTGCACAAGTGTATAAATACTGAGCATATGCGAGCCTGACTGCCATTTTGTAGTTAGCTGTTGAGATGTAAGTATGTATGTATGTAAGCTCTGTCTGTTAACTAGTTCGTTAGTATTTAATGATGCTGCTATCCATCCTGATGTGTTTCTATGTAATAAAGCATCTAAACGAAAACCCCAGCCTTCTTGGCATATGTGTTAGAGATGAACAAGGAACATGGTGCCAAAAGAGGCATGTGTCAAGGGCATGGAGTCAGAACCGGCATATCCAAAGGGCATGAAGTTAGAGGCGGCATGGCTAAAACGACTAAAGGCACTTGCATAGAGCTGGAGGAATATGAATGAGTGGATCATCCCTAAAATGTACAAACTTTGCAAAACGGGTCAGAAACGAATTTCAAGTATTAAAACTTGCTCAGCACTATTTCTTTTTGCATAATATGAAACAGGGCATACAGAACATTCTAAATGATATTCGCATAAACAGATATGTACAATATTGATAAAAATATTCAAATTACTATGGAAAATGTTTGAAATAAAGTCAGAATTGCATAAAATGAATAAAATAAGGGGCAATGACCACATTTTCACAAAGCATGTATTTTTCATATTAAGTAAAGATATTCGAGTTATCAGAGGTGTATGAAGTGTACGCATGTTTATGCAGTGTTACAGTAAAGCTATTTCACAAAGTACAGCCATTCCAAGGCATATTTCACACAGTACAGCCATTACAGAGCATATTTCGCAAAGTACAGTATTTTGAAGAGTTTGTTGTGCATTTGAATGTTGTTACAAGCTCACTGCACAGTTTGTTCGTATATAATTACAAGCGCCATATTTTCAGTGGGTTTGTGTATACTTTTTGGGCATGGCAGATGGATTTTCAAAGAGTGTTTGAGCAAGAGTATGACATTTTCATACAGGCTGCATTTTCTGATAAAGATGACTATACAAAGGCATTTTATTCTGCTTAATTTAGCTGGGTCAGAAGCCATAGAAAGGGAATGTTCATTTGTATATGCACCTGCTATCTATACAGGACAGGGGGAAAACCATCATATTGTTGTACTGGCTGAGTCAAGGGAGGACCCAGAGTGCTTACAACATAAATTTAGAGAAATGTGTAACCCCCAGACAAATGTTAAACTGAAAAGGCACTTATTTTACACAAGGGATTAAAAGACTGGTGAAATATTTGCAGCATATATAACTGATCTGAGAAATAAGGCTAAAACGTGCAGATTTGGTGACTTAAGGGATGAGCTGATAAAGGACAGACTTGTGTGTGGCATAAAAGATGATGCTGTGAGAAAGATTTTGCTTCGTGACAGTGATCTAACTTTGAATAAGGCCATTGAGATTTTTCAGATATATGAGCTCAGAAAAGCACACAAATGAGAATAGCTCTAGAAAGCACAGTGATAAAGCTCATGTTGATAGTATGCAGCACATGGTTAAAAGAAACAGGCCCAAGCACATGGCAGCAACTGTAGCCCCTACAGGACTCACTGGTAAACCCCAGAACTTTCCAGCAAATTCCAGCATTTGCACAGTCTTGGTGAACCGTAAGAGTGAGTCAGCAAACTCAAAGCATGGGCCCCAACCTAGTTTCATTTTCAACTGTCATAATTTTGGTGGAAGTCATGAATCTAAAAGGGGAAAATGTTTAGCTTTTGGTCAGCAGTGCCACAAATGCAATAAATGAAATCATTTCAAAAGGTTTTGTAAATCAAAAGGCCCATATTCTTTTATTAAAAGGGAACATTTTAAGAAACGAGTTGTTCAGTTAGACAGTGGCAGCCCTACTCTTTATGTTGATGGTGTGTCAGTGCTTCATGAAACAGTCAATGCAGTAGATTTAAGGGCAAATAATGAAGTATTTTGTACTGCTTGAATAAATGGCAAACCCATACAGCTCAAAATTGATGCAGGTTCTGAGCCACGTGTCATGTCAGCAGAAACATTTGCTAGAGTGTGTAAAGGTGAAAAGCTTGATTTGGCAACCTGTGTGAAGCTTGTTGCTTATGGAGGTGAAGAAATTCAAACCAAAGGCTCAGTATTGCTTTCATGTTACTCTGCTGGAAGAAGCTACGACTTATTATTTTATGTGGTCAAGAGGCACATCCAGTCATTATTAGGGCTAGGAGACAGTTTGAAAATGGGACTGCTTTCATTTAACTATAAAGTCCACCAACTTAGCTTAAAAGACTATTACTCTAATTTTGCACAGCACATTTTTTCTACCTATGCTGATCTTTTTGACGATAAACTAGGCAAGCTTCCAGTTATGTACTCCATGAAGTAAGACTCAAAGGTCAGTCCGGTTATCAGGCCAGCACGTAAAGTTCCAATAGCCATGCAGGACAGAGTCAAAGTTGAGTTTGAGAAAATGGTGCGACAAGGTGTGATTTGTCCAGTTGAAACTTCAACTGAATGGGCATCTTCCATGGTGGTAGCACATTAGAAAAGCTCAGATGACATCAGAATATGTACTGAACCATGAGGTTTGAGCAAAGCAATAAAAAGTCCTCCTCATCCAATGCGCACAGTCGAAGAAGTCGCAATCTTGATGCCAAATGCCACTATTTTTTCTGTTTTAAACGAGAAGAGTTCATTTTGGCAAATTCAGCTTGACAAAAAAATCCTTATTGCTCACTACATTCGCTACTCTGTTTGGCAGGTACAGATTTTTGAGAATGCCATTTGGGATAAATTCTGCAAGTGAAGTCTTTCAACGTGCAATAGAGAAATTTTTTTTCTTGGTATCCTTGTGCTATTATAGTAGACGGCATACTGGTAGGAAGTCGTGATAAAGCAGAACATGATAGAAACCTCAGAAAAGCTTTAGAAAGGGCACGTCAAGTGAATCTTAAGCTCAATCCACACAAATGCAAATTCAGGCTGCAAAAAGTTCCTTATTTTGGTCATTTATTTACCAGCACAGGTCTATGACCAGACCTTTCTAAGCAAACAGCTATTCTTGAGATGCCAGCTCCAGACAATATTCAAGCCCTGCAACGTTTTCTTGGCATGGTCAACTACCTAGGCAAGTTCATTCCAGACTTGAGCTAACTTTCAGCATTGCTTAGAAAGCTGACACGTAAAGATGTATCTTGGTCTTGGTTAGAGCAACACCATACAGCTTTTTGAAGTCCTGAAACACAGAATTGCTCGTCCACCAACTCTTAGATGCTATGATGTTCACAAACCAGTTACACTTTCCTGTGATGCTTCAAAATTTGGTCTTGGTCCAGTCATTCTACAAGAGGATCAACCTGTTGCCTATGGATCAAGAACTCTTCCCCAAACTGAGATGCTGTATGCTCAGATTGAAAAAGAGCTTTTGGCAATTGTGTTTGCATTTTTGAAGTTCTATGATTATGTTTATGGTAGACCTATCCAGATTGAAACAGACCACCAACATCTAGTCACTATTTTGAGAAAGCCAATGCATTCAGCTCGAGCCAGACTGCAACGTATGATGCTGAGATTGCAAAAGTAAAATTTCAATCTCATCTACAAGAAAGGAAAACTCCTTTATCTTGCTGATACCTTATCCAGATTGCCCAGAAACACCACAGAACAGCACAAGAATGAGAACCTTGATTCTGAAGTCACAGAAGTGAGAAATGTTTCTTCCACACATCTTGATGAGTTGAGAGACCACACAGCCACAGATCCAGTTTTACAAAAGCACACCCACTTAATCAATCAAGGATGGCAGTCAAAGCAATCTAGTTTACCTCGAGAAGTGCAACCTTATTTTCCATACAGAGATGAGATTTTGCCTGACAATGGTATCATTATGAAAGGTCCAAAAGTAATTGTTCCAAAGTCCTTGCAACCAGAGCACATTACTATTTTGCATCGTGGTCACCCAGGAACTGTGTCTAGCAAAAGAAGGGTGAGAAGACTAGTATTTTGGCCTTCTATGTCACAAGACATTGAGACAGCACTTTTATCCTGTTCAGTGTGTAATAGTACAAAGCCACATCAACAGAAGGAACCACTTCAGCTTAACCAGATTCCAGAACTACCTTGGTCAACAGTAGCCACAGACATTTTTGAGTGGAATGGTCAACATTATTTGGTGTTAGTAGACTCACTCCAATTTATTCAACATTGACCTATTTCCTAATCTAACATCCAATACTGTCATTACTAAGATGAAGCATCGTTTTGCTGTACATGGAAGTCCCCACAAAGTTATTTCTGACAATGGCACACAGTTTACATGCAAGCAGTTCAAAAGATTTGCTGAAGAATGGGACTTTACTCATGTCACAAGCAGCCCTGAGTACCTGCAGTCAAATGGTTTGGCAGAACGTGTTCACTTGAGAAGTCAAAATAGGACAATAGTGATGTTTTCCTGAATCTCTTGAATCTCAGAAATGTTGCTCATGATAATCATCTTGGTTCACCTGCTCAGAGACTTCTGTTGAGACAAACCAGAACCACATTACCAATTAGTAGTCAATTGTTGGTTCCATGTGTCAAGAACAATAGATCAGTGAAAGCCAATCTGTTGTAGAGGCATTTAACCCAAATGTCTTACTAAAATAAGAACAGCAAACCATTCAATCCATTACAAGAAGGAGAAGTGGTAAGGATGCAAATGTCCAAACGTTATGAATGGATTGGTATCGTGAAGAATATTGGTTCAGAGCTGAGAACGTACATTGTGGAATCAGAAGAAGCAATCTTTAGGTGGAATTGGAAGCATTTGAGACCAGTGTCCAAGCCTATAGCACAGTAGCTAGCCTGTGAGAAAGACTGTTTATCTCAGAGTGAGTTGTCTGGTGTTCCAATTCCAGAGGAAGTTCCAGAGGACATTCCTGTTCCTCTGATGAATCCAGAAGATCCTGATATGAGTTGTGCACCACAGACTGTCCCTGTTGCTAAATTTGATCCCAGCTGTTATGTTACGAGATATGGTCACATTTCTAAACCCTGTAGCAGATATGAAGCAACCTGGACACAAGCATTGTGTTTTGTTTCTAATGAATATAGTAATGCATGCCTGACTCCGATATTGTTTTTCAAAGGGCAATCTTTTTAAGAGGGAGAATGTCGATCAATATGTGTGTATGGGTCCTCTTCACATGGTCGACATTTCAGAATGTCGAAGGTCATATGGCTGAGACCATATGATCGACATTCGAAATGTTGACCATGCAAAACCGGCATCTCCATACAGAGTGGAATGGAAAGATTTCCATCTTCCGCACTGTAGTGCGATCTCGGAGCTGGTATATTTAAGTTCCAGGGGGTGGGGGGGCGGAACCCCCCACGGGGGGTGCAGGAGTGTGTATCCCCCCGCTAGCAGCGTGAAGGTAAGTTTTTGTTGTTTTTTTTTTTTTTTTTTATTTAATGGTCGACATTTCGAATATTGATCATATGGTCTTGGCCATATGGTCTTCGACATTCTGAAATGTCTCCCATATGAAGTAGATCCGTGTGTATATACCTTTAAGAAGCTATCCAAGGGCTTGCACAAGTGTATAAATACTAAGCATGTGCAAGTCTGGCTGTCATTTTGTAAGTTAGCTTCTGTAATGTAAGCATGTATGTATGTAAGGTCTGTCTGTTAACTAGTTTGTTCATATTTAATGATACTGCTATTCACCCTGTTGTGTTTCTATGTATTAAAGCATCTAAACAAAAAAAACAGCCTTCTTGTCATATGTGTTAGAGAGAAATGAGTGACAGACTGTATAATAAGGATATCATACAACACACAAACAGAAACATGCAGATGCACATGTGCGCACACACACACACACACACACACACACACACACACACACACACACACGCACACACGCACACATGCACACACACACACACACACACACACGCACACACACACACACACACACACACACACACACACACACACACACACACACACACACACACACACACATGCGCACACACATATGCACATACACATGCACGTAGCCACAAACATACACACACACGCGTGCGCACACACACACTCACACACACACAGACACACATGCACATACACATGCACATAGACACAAACATACACACACATACACAAGCGTGCACATACACATGCACATAGGCACAAACATACACACACACACACACACACACACACACACACACACACACACACACACACACACACATGTAGCACTTGAGAACAACCTGCAATGCTCATGTACATTAGCAGCACAATGCATAGATGTGTACTACTAACAAAGTCAAATAGAAATTGACAATTGTGATACAACATATAATACCATTAACAGTTTCTGCATGTGAGTGAGTGTGTGTGTGTGTGTGTGTGTGTGTGTGTGTCTGTGTGTGTGTGTGTGTGTGTGTGTGTGTGTGTGTGTGTGTGTGTGTGTGTGTGTGTGTGTGTGTGTGTGTGTGTGTGTGTGTGTGTGTGTGTGTGTGTGTTTATGTGTGTGATTTGTCTATTAGATGATGCTACATCTCACTGCATTTGCCAGCCATCAGTTTCAAAGCAACACTTAGATAACCTTATAACCAGCCCACCAACACATACTATAGATACTGACAGAAGTATAATATGAATGATAAGATATACAAGTATCAGGACACAGGTAATACAGTGATATCTAGCACACCTTAGTGATCCAACAGTGCATATATGTAGTAATGTCTTATAAGCATAGAGACATAGAGCTATTGCCACTCACTGCTCATACAGGTTATGTTCACAACTGCCACAGGTGCATTGTCTAACGCATGGCATCTAAGCTATAGTGCATAAGCCACTGATGGTAGTACAGTGATGTAATATGGATGTGAAGCAATGTGGCAATGGCCATAGAGTGTGACATAATATGTCAGAACGCATGATTAGTTTGCAACATAAGCACAATATACTCCCCAAAGCACTGTGTTTTAACTGACTTAACACCTTTGTACATTCAAACCAGACATCAACAGTTGCAGTTAAATGCACTGTTCTTTGTGTAAGGTATGCTACCCAACCACACACACATACACACACACACACACACACACACACACACACACACACACACACACACACATATCCCATTGCATAAAGCTGTTTTATAGACATCGCTACCACATTACTTAACATGTAAACAAGTAATGATATTGTACCACTGTTTCAGATGTTTTCCATGATGGAACCTTGACATCAAAGTGGCACAGTATATACTCTGAAAAAGAACAGGGTTTACTCCGTGATATGTAAGTTTATCAGATTATCAGGTAATATATGTTTAGATACAAATAATGTCCTATGTAAATGTATATGGACCAATACCTGCTACCCAGCATGTGATACTGTCTGGCTATCCCATTGACAAAGCACTGAAAAATATGATAATAAAAATAAATACAAATGCCGACCAATGTGGGCTAAACAGAACCTTGTTTAATGCAGGACAAAACATTCTGTACCATACATCATGCATTACTGTGGATTAAATTCTCTTTAACAGCCTCATTGCCACACACATAATTAATACTTTTTTTGGTCAGCAGACATCAATGCATATAAAAACAAAATCTCTGCTAGAGAAATGTTATTTGAACATGTGAAAATTTACTAATGTGAGTTCATGTATGCTGAAGTGTGGGATGTTATATAGCATCTGTGGTCTCTGCTGTATACTGTCCTCTGTAAATGACTACACAAATATCATTCCAACATGCTTACATAGCACATAGTACATAGGCCAAACTATATACACACCGGTATTTTTCTACCATGAAATATGAGTGATAAATAACACTTGAATCTTAACTTAAAAAAGCCTGTGCACTTTGTAGTGAATGAGTCACAAATGTTCCCTGAATGCTGTCTAGACTTATACAAGTATATGTACCAAGATGGTGTAAAAGATGTCTTTCTGTCTAGCCATGTCATAAATAGAAAATTACTTCAATAGAGATAATATGTAACCCTTGGTAAAGTAATTAATGACATTATCCCAAGCTTTTCTTTCGGCCTACCTCCCCATATAATTCTTGTCCATGGATATATTGTCAGAGAACAGTACATGCTGAACCATGAACTCAGTCCCACAGCAACAGTGCAACAAAAAGGGAATTAATTATTGATGGAAAGAAACATTAGCTCCAGCTCAGCTGACTTAGGGCAGTTACTGTATAGGTGTCAGTTCTCTATAAGGATTAATTCAAATTTAATCACACTGCACCTGCATCTGAGAACAAACAGCTGTCATTTTAGGAGGTGCTGCAATGTTTCTAAAACGTGACAACTGGGAAGGTTCAAAAGATGGCAGCATGTACTCTCTGCCACCTGTCAAGAGTATCACATAAACAGTAGGCACACCATGATTGCCACATGTGTTCTGAAATGAATTTAAAAGGACTGATTGCAGCCACTGAGAAATGAAAGATAAACAGGAGTAGTATTGGACAATGTAAAAAAACTAAAAGGAATGTTCTGTACTCAGACAACATATAAGAAATCTATCAATTTATCACCACAACAGAAGCACAGGAATCCTATATGAGGAAAGCAACCTTAAAGTGCTTTGAATGTTGTAGGAATATGTGGATGATCTATGTGTGTGTGTGTGTGTGTGTGTGTGTGTGTGTGTGTGTGTGTGTGTGTGTGTGTGTGTGTGTGTGTGTGTGTGTCTGTGTGTTGGCCTGTTTCTTCAATAATACTCTGCATTCTGTTTAACTTTTCACAAGCTAGAAAACCTAAATTAAAAAATTAAAGTATTGCTGTCAAAATTCCTTCTTTTGCAGCCCTACTGTACTGTGCATACTCTGACATGAGGAAATACTTAACCATAGTCTCTGTTTTTTTACTAAAAATGACAATACCAGAATTGCTGAAAAGGATATTTCAGCAGCAAGAGATAAGACAAGAGGAGAAGAGAGTAACAGGGCTAGAACTGTTGAAAATGACATAACCAGGGGTGCATAATTAAGTATGTGCATAGTAATTGTTTAAGTCAAATAAATACAAGACTAAACAGGTTTGAATGTGGGTTCTACCCAGCCCTGAGGCAAATCTGATTTGTACGTTGGAATTAGGTATATGAGTTTTAAACATTGGTACAGAGCCACAGTATTACAGTTAGTCTAAAAATAGAGCCAGCAAAATGCATGCTATAAACAGAACTGAAAATTACAAACAAGAGATAATTCAGTTGTTGCAAAAACAATTCTACAAATGATTTAGAAGCAGTAATTCTGCATTGTGCTGTTTTTTTTTTCCTGTCATTAAAAACCTTCGATGTCCCAGAAAAAAGTATTACTTTCAAACAGTAGAATATAACTATTGTTAGTGCATTTCTTTTCTATATGTTATTATTGTTGTAAACAGAGCAAATACCTGAAAATATCACTATATGCTGAAGATATTTTCCTGCATCCATCAGCAAACTAAGATGCTTAAGGATAAGCATAGTTTAACAGGTTGGTACTTCTCCATCCTGTAATGCCATTCAGCTGGATAATATACATCATGTAACCAACCTACAATATTTAGCTTAGAAACAGTCAAAAGGCTGAAAGCTCATCTGACCTAGTCACTCTGATGTAACACATACCAAATTAATCCATTTTCTTACTCTTATGATTTCTTCTTTTCATAAAAAACTCAACAGCAAACCTTTCACAAACATCTATAATTCTATATGCAAGTGACATGGCCATCTACAGGTGTGACTTCTTGCATTCTTTCATTAAAAGACTTCTAGAAAATGACTTCACTGCCCTCGCTTTGACTGCTATCTGACAATGTCATTCTTAGCCATGATCTCTGGCTCCACACAAAAACTCACCATAGTCCCTAAAAACTGGGCAATGCTACACAACAGGAAAGACTATATAGAAACGACCCCACTCTTTATATACTTAGGCATCTAGACTAGACCAGTCTCTAAACTTCCAGAACCATGTCATGATGACAAAATTGAAAATCAATACCCTCCCATTCTGAGGTAAAAAAAAGTATCACATTTCCTCTCCTCCAGTAGCAGAAAGTCTATAGGCAAAGAAGTCCTATGGTCCAACTTGAGTATGGACTGCCCCTAATACCTACAGCATCCAAGAAAAGCCTGACCAACCTGCAAAGTACAGCAAATCACATCTGCAGGTTCATTATCCTGTCCCCTAAAGAACATCACTGCACAGTTCTAACCAAAGTCAAATGTTTTCCTATAAAACAAGGATGTGCCTCTGGCCTCGGGACAGATCAACAAAGTCGCTGTATGCAGATGATGGGTCATTACAGGCAGTGAAAACTTCAGCAACGACATGGGAATGGAATGCAAAACTGGAGGCACACAGCATGAAACTGAGTACAGATAAAATGCGGGAAATCAGAAAAAGCTGAGAACTGAGATAGAAGGGAAAATAGTGGAAAAGGTTAACAGCTTCAAGTATCTGGGATGAGTGGTTAAGAAGAAGGTAAGTCTGAATAAGGAAGTCAAAGCTAGAATCAGAGGGTTTGCAGCCAAATGACACAGAGTATCAGGTGTATTCAGTAGCATAACTAGAGTGGGGTGAGAGGAGCAACTTCCCCAGGCATGATCAGCCAATCCTGAACACTCTAATAGAATACTGGCTTTTAAAAGCTGGTATTGCATTTCTGGTCAAACTTCAGCACTGAAGCACTCTTTGTGTAGCCTAAACTATAGCAACTGCTTGCTACATTGTAGCAAGCATCTTGCTACAGTTTAAAAATAAAAAAGCAATTTGCTGCAGTTTAAAACGATTTTCTTTAACTAAAATATGAGCTCCATAGTGCTTTGAGTAGGCGAGGTATAAACTGTAGCAGCTGTTTGCTACATTTGCAGCAAGGAGTTCGCTACAGTTTAAAAAGAATATAATTATTTTTTTAAACTAAAACATGAGTGCTGTAAAGCTCAGTGCATGCAGGGTATAAACTGTAGACACTGTTCGCTACTTTTAGCAATGAGTTTGCTACAGTATAAAATAATATGTATTTTTTTAAATAAAATATGTTGAAGGAGGGTTGGTGGCAGGGTACAGAAAAAGGACCGGAATGGCTGGGTTAAGAGGAAGGCATGTCGTGCATCTGACCACCTGGGTAGTATGGCAGTAGAAGGAATGCCCTTTATTTTTGTTCTTCAATGGAAAAGCTGAAGGGGTTGTAGATTTAAATGTAAGAAGCCAATCACTTACACTGTAACAATCAGCTTATTAAACTTTCTTTTTTGCTCTTGACTTGAAGAATTAGGGGGAGGGGGTGCTGGTTCATAGTACTGGCCCAAAGGGCTCTGGTTGGACCAGCTACACTTCTGGGTATTGTGCATGACAGAAGAATGCCAAAGAAACTGAAAAGTAAGGTGTACAAAACACTGATGTGACAAGTACTACTGTATGATACAGACACCTGGACAGTAAAGGCAGAGCAGCTGAGGAACCTAGAGGTGTTAGAGATGAAGTGTCTAAGATGAGTGGTAGTATGCACACTGTGGGACAGATGAAGAAATGAGGACATAAGAGCAGAAGCCAGAGTAGTTCCAGTTGCAGAAAAGGTCAAAGAGAACAGATTATGGTGGTTTGGACACATGCAGAAAAGGAAAGACAATTTGGTGAAGAAAATTTGGGGCGGACAGGAAGAAGACAAAGGGAAACAAGGGTAGCCAGCAAGGAGGTGGATGGATTGTGTGACAGAAGACCTGTGGCAGTCAGACTTGAGTGTTGAAGAAGGTCGGACACTGGCATTAAATAGTGACAGATGGCGACATCTGACGTGAGACCCCAACCCTATGTAGAAAATGGACAAAGGGGGTTGATGATAATGTACAATGAAACATTCCACTTCTTCATAAGCCAAAAAACCACAGCATATAACATAGGATCATAATCCTACTGCATTCTCACCATTCCACAGATCACACCGTTTCAATGTTGGCTCCAGAAATTTGGCAGTTTCTCCTCAAAATACCTTAAAATCACCTCTACATTCAATAAATTCAAACAAGACCTTTTTTTAACACCAGCTAGCACTGTGGAGTAGAGGGCTAAAGGCCAAATTTATTCCCAGGTGACCGAGATTCAATTAACGGCTATGGTGTCTGACGTGCTGCCAGGGAGAGATAGGCATGCCCATCCTCAGGGTGGAAGGGTGTTTGCATAGGTATCCTCTATGTGGAGATGTGGTCCACAGTGGTGACTAGCACTCGGGAGTAAACAGGTGAAAGCAAGGAAGTGGGGTAGAAACAAGGGGTAGATCATAATTGAAAAAAAAATCCTATGGTAAAAGCAGTCAGTGGAACAACCACCAAGGATGCCCTTAGGTTCCACACTGTCCCCAGCCTTAGAACCGAGATAGTCAGGAGTCTGTAGGAGAAGCGGATAAACCCAGTGATGGATAGGGCCATTGAGGTAAACAATGAAGCAGAAGGCGAACTTAAAAAAAATACCTTAAAAACACTTATTTAAAGAAGCCTCATGTACATGCTTCACACATCCCAAAGCATTCCCTGAGAACACCACTAGCCCAATAACCTCTAACACAGGCAACTCAGCACAAAGAGACACATTTAACAACCCCCCCACCCTCTATCTCAACAATGAATCCCTCCTTATCCCTCAGTTACTCCATACCTGCACCCCCTTAACCTTCCTTACATCACTCTCTCGTTACCCTTCCATATTTTTTCAATGTGCACATACTATAAATACACATTCTGCACACATTGCTTTGAATGATTCATTATCACTGGTTTTGCCAAAGCATTAATATTGCACCACATCTTTGACTTTGTTACTACTCTTTATATGTGGATGATACAAAAATGTTTAACTGTATTGACCAAAGAATGTTTAATGTTAGCAGCTGAATATTGTTTTGTTCACCTTCACCTTTGCTATAGCATTACTTACACTCTCCCAGGCTCAGCCTGAACATATTCATTTGGAACAGTGCTCTGCTCCAATTATTGAAGAATAAATAAATAATTTGAAAAGGTAATGTGTTTAAAATGTATTTACTTATTTACATTTTGTTTACCAGGGTAGAGCACTGATTGTACATGACCGAGTGCAGGATCTGCTCAGATGACAAGAGTAAACAGAAATGTTTAATGTAAAATAATTATAGATAATCAAGGGCAACAAACCCATTTGCAGCAAACAGAGATTGTTATGCACATATTTCCATAATGCTGAATCATACAGATTACAATGAAGATCTGAGATAGCAGAGGTTTAAGATGAGAGGAATTGTATGTAGAGGAAACTTTGTGAGTTATGTGGTATGTCCAGGATTTGGGCTTTTGTATTCATATTGATCTAAGTACATATTGTTCGTACTGAAGCCTGAAGTTAAAGTAGTTTGTGTTGTCATAGTTTGGGTGCAAGCAGTACAGAGAAACTATGATTTGAACTGTGTTGTTTTCCATAAAGGTGTTTAAAGGAAATGGCTACATGTAGTTTAGCTTCTAAGACTGACGGTTGAAGTGGATGTGATGAGTTTCATTGCAAGAGGAGATGGGATGTCATGATGCAGTAGTTTGAAAACACAGGAGCCCATAAGGAGGAGACTCTGGCTTCTACTGCTAGCTAGTTTGCATTGGATAGTGTGAGGCAGTGATGTCTGTGCCAAGGGGAGTTATATGCTATACTCCTAAGTAAATACACCCAGACATATATAAGATATATCAGAGACTTTCTTCACCACAGTAGTGTATGTGCAAATAAATAATTGATTCTAGTAGAATGCAAGACAAGATGTCACATTAGATGGTGTCAAAAAAGGTACAGAGAAATATAACTTCATAAGTCAATTTAATTAAAAGTTGACAGAAAGCATTACTGGGTGAAATTCTAATTAAGCACTGTTTTATACCATAGCAAATAACAAGTAGCATTATTCTTAGAAAATAATGAGTGGTATGTTGCTTGTCCTTTCTGCCAGCACATAGTAATATGAACCAAAGGGATAGCAAAAAGTCTGGTAAAATCATGTGAAGCATGCTAGTGTGGAGCATTATGCTATATTGTTCTCAAGACAAACGGTGACAGCTAGAGTTCCTTATAAATAATGAATTCAACCACAGTATAATTGTCATCTGTTATGTGGTACTTACACAACTTGCTAGTAACACTCTCAAGATTCAAGCAACAAAGATAACGTATGTTTGCTGAGCCACTATACGTTTAAATAACTATTCTTTTATGCCTTTATTTTCATTCTCCATTTACTAACTTTATCCATTTCAGAGTCAAGGAGAAAATGCCAACTGTCCTGACAGGCAATGGTAGCACATTGGAGAAACTAATCGCGCCAGTGTAATACAGGATTCACACACACACACACACACACACACACACACACACACACACACACACACACACACACACACACACACACACACATACACTCACAAAAAAGCTAGTGTATGATAGGATACACACATACACGCCTTCTGGCAAGTTGGAGGTACACTAATTCACTAAAAGCATGTCTTTTAGATTTGGGAGGAAATTATTGCACCTTGTAAAATCACACATGGCTAGAGAGAGAATATGCAGAAAATACATACTATCAGGAACCAAACCACAGGACAAGTGCTGTGAGACAGCAATGCTAAATGCTCTGCCAAATACAATGATTTACTGTTCTGTCCTGGAGACAATGGAAGACACATTTTCAGCCATGAGTTTTGGCATCCTGATGATTTATAATCAGAAATACTTTCTATTTATTTCACAAAGTGTTTTTGTGTACTCTTTTTATTTCTCTGCCAGTCTACTATCAGCCTTCCGCCTACTAATCTCAAACCCATTCAATACCCAACAGTGGTACATCAGTCATTATTCTGGATGACAGTTGACCAGAGGAAGCATTCTTGCAGGTAGGTATATTAGGCAGCTAAACTCCTATCACCCACAGAGTCATTGGTCTTTCTGCAACCCACCATCCACCTTAGGGCACAGAATTCACTCCTTACTGACAGTTGAAATCTCTCCGTAGTGCTCACAGGGATGTAAGCCTTTACCTGTATGTGTGTATACTTTGCTACACCCACCTTGAGGGCTACCTTATGGCTTAGTGAGCTGCATGTACACCCAAGGATCATGACTGTAGTTGTTTTGCCATTCTTAAGAGAGGTGTTAGCACACTGTACAGCCCTAACTACCCTCTTCCCCCCAGGATAGGTATGGCCATCCACCTTTTCAACTCTTCCAGCTCCCTGGCCACTAATCAAACCCAGATTACCCACAGTCAGGGCTTTATATCATTACTACAGACCCAATACACTTATTTTGCAGTTTTATTTGTTATGCCAAATGCCATCTTTATATTTATAAGGTACAAATATAATTAAAAAAAAGTTTAAACAGTTTGCAAATAAGCTTAAGTTGCTAGCTAAGAAATGTGTTTTCTAGACAGTACTGAGATGGTCAGGGGTCACGTTTTTTGCATGAAATTCCTGCAAGATACAAGAAATGTTATTTAATACCAGTTTAGGTGTGTCACTTGAAATGCAGTAGATTTTATATGCTCCTATACACTGGTATAATAACAGCTAACGTGAACGCTCATTCTTTGCATAATTCAAGAAAGTATATCTGTTTATTTATTTATTTACATTTGTTGAACAAGATAGACCAGTTAAGAACCAAAGTCCCAGAGAGAAAATTTTCACACAAATACATGCATAAAACATAGGTTCAGTAATACATCGGTTAAGTGCAGTAAAGATAGGTAGCAGTGCAGTTACACAATCAATGGTAGCAGTCAGTTAAATTAGGCAGTGCCCTTGGGTGGGTTTGACTCAACTACAGTTTGGTCCATTGTGCTTCGGGCAGCTATTTCGTTGCCCTTAGTAAATTCAGTGATTTTCACTGATTAGGGGTCGGTGAATAGATGTTCGCCTGAATTACATTTCAGCAAACTAATATAGACCCGTTTATTTAATCTTAAGATTTACTATATATACAACACTTTGATTAGGGACATTGTGAGGAAGTGGTGAGGGAGAGTAAGGAATGTTAAAAGAAATGAGAATGGTGATATTAGATGAAGATTAGAATTAAATGGTGATTAGAGAAGCTAAGGAGAGGACAGAAAATGAAGATAAGGCAATTTGATGAAGTGAGAGAAACTATGGAGACAATAGTTGAAGAGTGGAGAAAGTTATAAAGGTGTTTAGGGGTAGAGTGTTTAGCTTAGGCAGCATGTTAAAATTCCTCACAAGCTTTTGCAAGAGGAATTGGGAGGAAGTTTACCCTGCTTAGGGAAGAAGGTGGTTCAGTGTTATAATTGTTACTGTTTAGAAAAGGAAAAGTGTACTAGAGGTGTATTTAGAAATCAAGAAAGTTAACTATCTCTACACAGCAGATATATATATAATTTTTGTTTGGCTGTTTTTAGACAGAAATATTTTTATCAGGATAGCTTAATCAATACTTATATGAGGTTTCTAGTTAGACAATCAAAGTTATGAAAAAACTTATATATGTTGTTCTATAAATAATTTTTTATATGATTTACTCAAAAATAACTGATACAATAGATGTTGATTAATAGTGGTGTTTAGTAGGGAATGTTTAGATTAGACTTTGTAGAATTAGAGTTAGTTGTTATAGGTTCTGCTTATATTATATGTGTCATTTATTGTTACCAGAAGAATATATCAAGGTTTATATTAGTAATTATTATAATTATTTACCCTGTACAAGACCTATACATGTCCTGGTCCAAGGTTAGAGTGGGTAGGCACTGGTATGGGACGGGATTTCAAGAATGCTTGCAAACCATATATATCTTTAAAATGTCTCTGAGTACATTCGATCTTTTCTTTTTAAAGGTTTGTAATAATGAATAACAGAGTAAAATGTGGGAAATAGACTCATGGAATACAAAAGGGCTCCAGAGCTTAAAGAAGAGGGAATTATTTCTTCATTTACTTTTGCAGTCTGGGGCGTGTTTTACACTACTTCAGGAAACTCACCTAACTAATGATCAATGGGCAGAGATCAAGAAAAGGAAGTGGATTAGAGAGGTTATAGCCTCAGAAGGTAAGACCAATAGTGCAGGGGTAGCTATAGTTATTAAAAATCAATATCAAGGGAAGATCTTGGACTCTAAAATAGATAAAGAAGGAATGTGGTGCTTTGTTACCCTCTCATCTACTCTCCATGATAAACCTATTTTACTTTGTAATGTATACGTACCATGCAGTAATCAACAATGTTTTATAGCATCACTTTACCCACTTTTAAACCAATATAATAACTATTATATAATAATAGGAGGGGATTGGAACTCCTATCAGAATCCGAAGTTGGATAGGTCTTGCCCACAAAGGTCATTCAATAGGCAAGCGGTGGTAGCACTAAATGATTTGAAAGAAGATTTTCAACTATATGACCCTTTTAAATATCTGAATAACCATTTCAATACAAACAATTTTACTTTTTATTCACTGTGTCACAAAATGTGGTCGAGAATAGACTTCTTTTTGATTTCACAAACAATGACTAATTTTGAACCATTAGTTCTCATACATGTGCGTTATTTATCGGACCATTCAAAAATTTCATTAAGTTTTTCTAAAGATTCTAAACATAATTTGTCTCACAGGGGTTATAATTGGTCTTTAAACCCAAATCTATTAAATAAAGAAGAAATAATACATGAAATTACAGATGTTCTTAATAGCATACTAGTTAAGTTGGAGAAACCACAACATTCTCCGGATATAGAATGGGCAACAGTTAAGACACAAATAAGAGGGATCTTCTTGCAAAAAGCTTCATATTATAAAAAAATGCATATTAGAGAGACACAAGATTTGGAAGTTAAAATAAATTCACTTGACCAAGAGTTTATTCAGAATTACAACAATCAAACAGAGGCGGAATTATTCAAATGTCAAAAAGATCTTTTCTTAATTCAAAATAATAGGTTGACATTTTATGAACATAAAATGTTAGCGAGAAATGCTAATCATATTCAAATACCATCAAGGGCATTAGCTAGAATCATTAATCAATCAAAAACAGCATCTTTAATCTCGGAAATACATTTGGACAACACAATATATTCTAAAACCAAAGATATTGTTAATGTTTTTGAAAGAATATACTCTGATATTTATGCTGATCAAAAGGATCTATCCTTAAACAGGTCTAATAAAGAATTTTTTCAGAAAATTAGTTTCCCAAAAATAGATGATATTTCCCAAGAAGACCTAATTAAACCTATATCGGGTAAAGAAATAACTTATATAATTAAAGACTTCAAATCATACAAGGCACCGGGGCCCGATGGCCTGACTGCTGAATTCTACAAAACTTTCTGCGATATTCTTGGTAAAATACTCTTGATTGTATTTAATTATATAATTAATAATAAAATTAATGATCTTCATTTTAACTCATCAAAAACTATTCTTATACCTAAAATAAATGCTGATACCCAGAATCCTGATAATTATAGACCAATTTCACTTCTAAATGTTGATATGAAAATTTTGACTTCTATTTTGGCTAATAGATTGAAAAGAATAATGAATCAAATAATTTCTAGTGAACAAGCTGGTTTTATAACTGCCAGACAAACAAGCGACAATACATTAACACTACATTCATTAATCTCTTATGCTAAACAAAAGAATTTAAATATTTATGCACTCATAATTGATGCGCAAAAGGCTTTTGATAGGGTTAATATAGAGTTCTTGTTTGACACTTTGCCATATTTTAATATACCCAGGAATTTATCTTATGGTTACAAATCTTATATACTAATCCTTACACCACTTTATATATCAACAAAAGTTTTTCTAAAAAAATACAACTTAAAAATGGAACACGACAGGGCTGTCCTTTGTCTCCCTTGTTGTTTAATATATACCTACAGCCTTTATTTTTATATATTAAACAGAATGTATATCATAATGCCCCTATATTATATGGAACAAAAATATCCATGGCGGCGTTTGCAGACGATCTTAATATATACTGCACAACACCAATTTCAGACACTGAAAGCAGTGGAGGACTTTGCAGTAATATCTAATTACAAAATTAATCTTAAAAAAACAAGCATATTTCCTTTAAAAATTCCTAAACCCTTTTTGCTTCTCCCATTGGTGGGGCAGGTAAAATCTGAAGATAAAATTAAATACTTGGGTATTACCTTTTCTACAGATGATAAGGATTTTTATAACACTAACATTAAATTAGTCTGGGATCACATACTATTTGATTTTAAGAGATGGAATAATTTAAAGTTACCTGTATTAGCAAAAGTTGCAATTATTAAAATGAATGTTTTACCCAGATTATTATATATATTTAGATCTGCTCAAGTGTTAATTTCCAAGGGTTTTTTAAAACAAATTCACAGGGAATCGGCTAAATTTATTTGGGACCCAAAAAGACCAGGATATCATATGATAAATTGATGACTCCAAAAATAAAGGGGATTGGATTTACCAAATTTTGAAACTTACTATTTAATAATAAACTCAAACAGAATCTTAAGAATTGCCAATTATGACATATTTAGTAATAAATGGTCACCAATGTGGGTAACTTTGAACTATAAACACATTTTGAATTTGAATATTAACCCCAAATCAGTACCTTTCTTAAGAAAGGAAAAGCTTAAATTATATGATATAATGGATCACATTAAATTATATATAACGTCATTACAAAATTTATTTGAATCCTTAAATCTTATGCAGCATATGATGGTCTTCCAACCTTTTCATAGAAATCCTAACTTGAAAATTAATAATAAATTAATAAATCTTAAAAAATTTCCTCTTATGATGAATTTAACCTTACTTGATATATATCCCTACTTAAAGGAGTCCATTAATACAATAAGACAAGAAATGAATCTGCCCAAGTCATATTTAACTATTTTGAGGCAGATCAAAGAACTCTCTATAAGTTACTTTGATGACTTTAAAATTAAAGATGAGGAAATAACAAAATGTTTCAATTTGTGGCAAACTCTTCAACAATACGTCAAATTTATAGCAGCCACTAATAAACTAATAAAGGATCTTAAATTTCAGAATACAGTTCTTATGTCAAAATATTGGAGGGATAAACTGCCACTTACAGAAGAAAAGCAGTTTCTGAAGTCAATTAATCTAACAACGAAATCAATATCTTTTCAAAAATGAATGTATACACAACTTATGATTTTTAATAACGCCTATTATACACGCCTCAGATTGCACAAGTTTAATCCTAAAAAATCTCCAAACTGCCCATATTGTAAAGATCAAGCAGCAGATCTTCTTCATATGTTCTGGAGTTGTAAATGTATTTATAAACTCTGGAATTCCTTAAAATTACAACTTCAAAAGATGGGATATCAAAGTTTAACACTTTCATGGGAATTCATGATATTACATATTCCTCCAAAACAATTTCCTAGATCCCAAATCACTATATTTATTAATATTTTTTATTAATGAAACTTTATATAGTTACAAACTGGTTAAATCCATCTCAAACATCATGGGACAATTTTAGGACTTTAGCAATAAGACACATATTAGCCCACAAACTACTTTTGAAGGATCATAATAAAAATATCAATAATCCAAAGATATGGGAGCAAATTTTTAATATCATATTGGCGTAATATATAGAGATCGAGTGTAGTGTGAGACATATATATTCTTTAAGGAAAAAGTTGTTAATAAGTAAAAGATTGAGATATCTGATCTATTTATAATTTTTTTCATATGTTTTTGTACAATCTGATGTTACATTTGGAAGCATTCATGTAAATATTGTATATATGTTTTTGTGATTGTATTAGACATAATAGCTAGAACGTATTAATATTTTTGTTTTGTTTAAGTTTGTATGGAAAATGTTAAAACAATAAAGACTTATTATTGAAAAAAAAAAAGAAAAGGAAAAGTGCCATCTAGAGGTTATTTTTTTTTTAGTTTATATTTGAAAACATTAAGAGTTGGCTTCAAGGGGAATGGAATTCCAGAGTATGGCCACAGTCACTGAATAAAGTAACTCATTATGGTGATTATGGGACATAGTTGTGATGATCAGACATTGAACATATGACCTGAGCTGTCCCCAGCAGATGTATATGTAAATAAGGCTGCTTTGGCTAGGCATCTGTGATGTCAGCAGAGATTATTACGTACTGTTTTAAACTGGTTGAAGTTCAAGAGGTGATTATTGAAAGGTATACAGTAATGATTATTGAAAGGCTATACAGTAATGAGTTCAGTTTGATACGCTGCTGGTGAATCTTGCCAACTTATTATTGCAAAGTTCTAGTCTAGTGAATAGTGCCATTTGCAGATTAGTTACGATGATGAAGCATATAGCAGGCTTGGCAGTAGGAGAAAATAAGTTAGCTATTTTTGTGTCTAATAAGTAAGATAAGGTTTCACTCTATAAAACATGTCATGTTTTTGCCAAAGGTAAAGATGCTCAGGTCTTGCCATAATACACAGAGCTAGCAATGCAAAACTTTATAAAGGTAGCAAGAAAGAAGGAAATATATGTGGCAGAAGTGGTCAGGAATGCACTGTGAATGGCAAATGTCCTAAAGAAGGCAGTAAATTTAAAAATGAAATACGATTAACCATTATGCAAAGTAGGCAATGACATGTCCACGTTGAATCCATAAAAACATAAGATGGTATACTTATTGAATGTTTAAGAACTGAATCAAATTAACAAAAGACACAAAGAAATATAACACATTTTAAAATTATGAAGAAAAACAAGAGTTTATAAATAGTTTCATATTAACTGCATTTTGCAATGGTGCTGTGACCTTTGCACATCCACTGTTGAGGGGCTGTGAGCTCCACACCCCCACTTACTAAATTTAATAAATGAAGCCACACTACCACAGATACAGATAGAATACTTGGTTTTACAACAAAACAGCTATCCCTCTTACTCTGAGTTAGTGAACTTCAGAATAAGTATATTTTGTAAATGTGGGTGTTGGAGTAGATCTGTCACATGGGTGGGTGCAAATGGAACATAACTCAGATCATTTAAAACTAGTGAATGTGTGTTAACATTCTGTACTTGTACACTTCATGGTGTTTACTAAGTTAATATTATGTTATGGAGGGCTCTGTCTTTTAACCATCTCAAACTGTTTCAAAAATACAAAAGAACTTTTATCAATATTTCAGTTTGACTTTTTTAAAATAGTCAAATATTGATTGTGATTTCCAAGCTGAAACAAATGACTTAGGGTTCTTTTTCTGTACAATTTGTATAGTTTGATGACAGATTTATCAAAGCATAAACTGCATAGTTTTCAGATGTGAACTATAATAAGGGGTATTATATTTGTTTATTTATAATTTATTAATCAGGTAAGCCCTCTAGACATAGGTATCCCTTTGAAAGGGTGACCTAGGAGCACTGTGTACTTAAATTACTTGCTCAGAGTCTCCAAATGGAGCCTGTGTGAATCAAACTATAGAGTATAGGTAGCAGTTCATTAACAGATCATAGCCTTAATCCTCTGTGCTAATTGCAACACTTAATGACAGGTATATATTTTTTCAGGATTACGTGTTAATTATAAAATATATTAAACTGGATCCAAGCAAAGCGCAGGGAGGAGATGGAATAAGTAACAATGACCTGAGAACACTTTAGCAAGAACTTACATTACCATTATATCTATTATTCACTAGGTTGTATAAATATGGGGAGATTTCTCACGATTGGAGAAATGCACTTATTAAACCTGTCTTTAAGGGAAAGGGGAGTAGGACAAACCCAGAGTCATAAAGACCCTTAAGTCTACTTTCATGTTGTGGAAAATAATGGAGAAGGTAATACTGGATAAGTTATTGGCAGAACTGGATAGGTTGGGACTAAACCATATAATCAGCATGCATATGTTGAAAATAGATCTATTACCACCTGTAACATGATGTTCTATAACAATATAATAGCTATGAATGAAAAATTATGTTGTGATGTGATTTATATAGATTTAACTTTAGCATTTGACAGGGTCATACACAAAACACTGATCAATAAATTAGTACAACTAGGTATTGATGTACTGCTGATAAGATGGATAGCTGCATGGCTTACAAATAGGACATGGCAAGTGTCACACACCAACTGGACAAGTGAAATCCTTGTTTACAGTCAAGGTGTCCTACAGGGCTCTGTCCTAGGCCCTTATTTGTTTAGATTGTATCTTTCAGACCTTACTTTTTCATCTGAGGTGTTCTACAGTCTATATGCTGACAACCTGAAATTGGCTAAACTGATTACAAGTGTTACAGATAAGGCATGTCTGCAAAATAACTTGACTAAATTGACCATTTGAGCACAGTAGAATAATACTGATAAATATCAAAAACTAAGCATATGAGATTTGGGAGACATAAACTGAAAGGTGAATATTTAATACAGCACACAGTGATTGAAACAGCAGACTCATTTAAGGACCTGGGTATATGGGTAGATTCAGATATGAGTTTTTCTAATCATATCAACCAAATGGCTAATGATAGTTATAGAACTATAAGTTGTATAAAAAGATTTATAAAGTCTAGGAAATCAAACATAATGAAGTCATTGTTTGTTAGTTACATTAGACCCACACTTGAGTATGGAATAACAATATGGAAACCCTACAGGAAAACAAGCATGAATAGACTGGAAAGGTTACAGTGGAAATATGCCAAGGGCATCCATGGATGTGAAAATCTAAGTTATTATGAAAGGCTAAAATATCTGAATTTTTACAGTATCTCTTACAGATATGTAAAAGGAGATCTTTCATGATTAGTACTGCTCTAACTGCCCCTTTATTTTTAGCCATTTTAAGCTCCCCCCCCTTGTGATCAAAAACCCCCCCTTGTGTTTGCAAGGCAAACACCTTAACCATTAGACCACCACCCCAACCTTATTCAGGTATATAGGACATTTAGGGACAACTACCTCTGGGAATGTTTGGGGTTATCAAAAAGTACTAGAGAATCATCCGATAACCTGTATAGAAGATTCTATAGGAATGAGAAGTGTACTAATTGGTTCTCTGACAGAGTAGCTGATGCTTGGAACAGACTACCAAATTACATTAAAGCAAGTACAACTTTAGATATTTTTTAAGTACAGCCTGGACCATTTATTATGGGAACAAGTGTTTTGGCATATTGGCAAGCTAGAAGGGCTTTAATGCCCATGCTTGAAACATTTGTATGTATGTATGTAATTATTTTGAGTGGTCTGTTTCAGTCTTGACAGTGTTGATGTGTACATCTTTGTCTAATTTTTATCCTCTGCCATTATAATCTGGAGACTAGGACACAAGTTAACATAATTACAACCACTGATTTTTATAATTTCTTTCCAGGAGTGTCATTTATGAAAAATTCACAATATTGTCTAAGCTATGGAAGTGAAACATATGAAACAAGAAGGTATTACCGTGTCAATGTAGCTTATTAATAAGTGTATGTGTGTGTGTGTGCGTGTGTGTGTGTGTGTGTGTGTGTGTGTGTGTGTGTGTGTGTGTGTGTGTGTGTGTGTGCGTGTGTGTGTGTGTGTGTGTGTGTGTGTGTGTGTGTGTGTGTGTGTGTGTGTGTGTGTGTGTGTGTGTGTGTGTGTGTGTGTGTGTGTGTGTGTGTGTGTGTGTGTGTGTGTGTGTGTGTGTGTGTGTGTGTGTGTATGTGTGTTTGAACTGAGTACAGTGGCTCCTACACCTGAATCCAATCAGCCTGTTCAGGCCACATTTGCAGGAGATGGGAATTCCCAGGTAGGCAAGAGCCCAGTGGTCCAGTCATTCCTGCCCACTAACCCTCCATAAGCCTGGCCATTTGCAGTGAATCTCAGGTGGTAGGGAACAGGTCTGCAGGGCAGCATGCTCTCTCTCCTGGCAGAACACCCTTCTCTCCTGTGATGGCTCTTCCAAGCTCTGCTAAGGTTATCCCGCAGCTCATAGTGTGGTTGCACATGACAGTGCAGGTTTGATAGACCTGGGCATCTCAGGGTGGATACCTTGTGCTCCTGCGAGGTGTCACCTATGTGGTAAGCCAGAACCACTTCCCTCCCTCCCCCCAGGATGGCTGAACTGGCAGTAACTGCTTATTCCCATCCACTCCTACCAGCTCCTACAGGCATCCATGTCACTACATGAACTCCAGTTGCCTACAATATGATGAGGGTTTCAGCCCTCTATGCCCCTAAGCATCTGTTTATAGAAATCGTTGAGTTTTATTTTGTCTAAATACATAAGCACCCCCAGTTCTGTGTATCACAACATAGCTGGACACAAATATAATCAGTCTAATTAAGTCAACTGAGTTTGAAGCAGTGACAAAGGAACAACATTTCAAAAGAATTGGTTGATATTTTTCAAGGCAGTAGGGAATTTCCTGAAGAATGCAATATACACATTAGTTAAAAGGATGTACATTCCAACAGCTTTTTCACATAAATAAAAAAATATATGCAAATATATGCAAATTGAGTTGAATAGCTTGGAATGTATTCTATTCATTACTGTTGGTTACAGGACAAGGTTTATGTAGCCTTTAAGGCACTTTCTGAGGAATAATTGCAAATTATATTAAATACGGAAAATCTTCAACCTAAGAAAGTATCCAGAGACAGGAATTTCACATATAAGTTAGACAGGGGTAGATCTAACATGAGAACTGAGTTTGTTTCGCAAACTATTGGTAGGCAGTGGAATACGTTACCACTGGCTATCATATATGCTACTTCAACAATGTGATTTAAAACTGTATTGAACATGTAGCTGTGCTCTAAGGAGTATTCTTTAGATAGTTTGCATTTTATATTGATCCTAGGGCCCAAATGCAGTAATTGTAAACTATGACATTTTGAAACTATGGATTAGACAGTATGAAGCAGGGCAACATGGTTCAAAAGGTCACTGAGCCAAAAGATTGGACAAATACTTCAGTAGATGTTCAAAACCCCAAAAACTGGAAAGTTCGGGATGAGCTTAGATCCTAATGACTTAAAAAAAATATCAAAAAATGCATTATTCTTCACTTACTTATGATAATATTACATGTTAGATGGCAGGTGACAAAGCCTTCAGCATAATTAATGTTCATTTTGGTTATCAGGTTACAAAGCTACTTAGAGATTCACCAAAGCTCATTACATTTAATACTGTATATAGTGATATTTGTTCTGATTTCAACTCCAGTTTCAGGGAAAAAAAATTAGATAAGACCTATGAATTTCGTGAAGTAGCAATAGTGTATGACATTTTGGTGTCTGGTCTCACTAGGTATGTTGACCATAGATCTCAACCTCTAAACACAAAAAAATCTGGACAAAGCCAAAAATAATGGGGGTGAAAGCCCCAAAAAAATAGGTACACATTTTAAATACTGCTCTTATAAACTTAGAAAGTTGCCATAATTAAAGATCTTGTGATACCATGCATTTCCTGAAGGATATGAAGTCTCATATGCCTGTCATTATTTAGTGAATTCAGTCATCATTGATTTGCCACAAAAATCCAAAAAATCACACATTTCATGAGAAACAGACCAAAAATATGAAGCAAAAATCTGGACATTATGCGAAATTTCTATGAATTTTGTACTAGAACCGTTCTTTCTCTGAATTTTGCGAAAATCTGGACAGTTGAGAGAGGTGCTGACACAGCTGAAGAAATAATGCCAGATCCACAAAATGTTAGCTCTATCAGAGAAACAGAAGCACCCAAAATGAAAGTTTAAATAAAACTGTTCTAGGCATGGTTAACTATTTAACCAGATTCACATTAGAGTTACCTAAAGTTAATTCAGTTTTAAAGTAACTACTGAAGCAAACAAATTTATATAAGACGTGTCTATGATGCAGTTTTGCAAGAAATCAAAGAGTATAATAGTATAGAACAAGTTAATGTTCTTGCCTCCTACTCTCTAAGTACAAACTGCATTTCAGGTTAACAATTCCCAGAAATGTCACTAAGTAGAGGCCTACTCCAAGAAGGCAAACCAGCAGTTCTGAGGTCACTGGCCACCAGTGTGACAAATGGTGCACTAATGCAGAAAGAGATTTTCTCGTGCCTTTATGCACTAACAGTGAAAGAGATTTTAGGTCTTTTTTGATTTGCATGCTTCAACCAGTGCATAATTGCTGAAAAGTTATTGTGGACTATGTTCATAAATTAAAACTGAAATGCCCAGGCAGGCAGCTACACAAAATACCAGAATGCCTTTTCTTTCACTAGTTTATTCAATATTAAATAGTAGATTTAGCACTTTTGTCTCTCCACTGGAGACTTCATCAGAATAAACACACGTTCAAATGACAAGACTTAAATACTCCAAGAAACAAACATGATTGGGTGAACAATAAAATAATTAAATAGCTCAGTCATACAATAAAATATTTAAAGAAACACTGCAGTGAAAAAATACTGCCATAAAAACAGTATGTGAACGCTGTTCATAAATCACTACTCCACTGCAATGACAGAAAATGATTCCGCAGTTACAATCACTTATCACTGAAGTCATGAACCATCTAGGCAAAGACTATCTTGCAGCTGAAAACTTTTGGAGAAAATATTTTGATTAAAGGAATGGATGTGCAGATCCACATGATTATGGAAAACCTTACCATCAGTGATTAAAGACTATCAGAGGTTAAACAAACTATTCTACAGAGCATACAACTTCCAGTGGAAATGCTGCTTAGCAAGGCAAAATGGACGCTACACAGTAAACATTCTTCAAAACTACTTACTAAATAAAGAAGTCATAGAGATGTAATTAGACAAATATTAGTCTAATAAAAGAAAAAAGTCATACACTGCTCTTAGAATGGTGATGATTCAGTATATCTATATAGGTCACTTAGACATAAAAAACTTCAAAGAATCAATAGACATTATTTAATGGTCAGTTGTGAAGAAGCAACCTGAAACATGGTTTACTCGTGTTCGTACTAATCAAACACAAGAAAGTCCAGGAATGCCTGTGAGTTTGCACACTATTCCAGGAAGGCCACAGCAGTGTCATGCTTTGAATTTTTATCTTAAAGACAAAGTTCAACTAACTCTGCAATCATTTTTATGATGTAAAATATGTCTGATAGGCGAGGCATTCCAGAAAAAACATCATATTGGAAGATATTCTACAGTACACATCCAAAGATTGTATAACATTTTCAGCCACAGGGTTTTATATTTGCTCGCAGAGCAATGGGTTAGCTAAGAAGACAGTCCAGACTGCTAAGCCAATGTCTAAAATAACAAATGTTGAAAAGAAAGATCCATATGTCAGTATACACGATCACATTAACACTTCTGATCTTAGTGTGGTCATCAGTACAATTTAATGTGGTCCATTTTGAAAAATGCAAAATTGTTGATGTCACAGGTCCCAAGTGCAGAATCTGAGGGAAAAGCATGAGCAAGCAGAGATACTACTTTCACTGCATGCCCAAACCATTGCCCATTCGGGTACAAGGGGACAGTTTTCATTTTCAAAAAATGGCAATGGAAGTCGGCCATTGCATTCCAAAGGGCAGAAACAAATAGATCCTAACAAATAGATACTCCATACAGCATAAAACTCAAAGACATTTGATCAAGACTACTGGGGACTGCATTATAGAAGAGACAAACAGCACACAAGATTCATTGCCAGAAAAAAATATGTTATGTTCCGTTAAGTCTAAGCAATTCTATACAGACATTTGGCATTAAACTAGTGTATCCCATAAATTTATTTTGGATATTTGATCACAATTATATTAAGAATATGTTAGTTGGGATATTTTGCAGACACCTTAATGGTTATGGACATCAGCTGCATTTAAAGACCCTGTGTTTCTAAAGTACAGCCAAACAACCTATTTATGCAGTGCTGGCAATGTCATATGAAGGCTGAAACATACATATCAACAGCTAGTGGGGTTTGGCTTTATTGGCCTGAAAGTATCCATAAAGACTTAAAAAGGAAAAGTAAAAACAAAACATGGACATTTAGAATCCATATAGCTGAAACACTTGATGTCTTTAAGGGGTTGTCTGCATATATCCCACGGGCCTCTATTACAGGACATTAAAGGTATCACAGAGAGAACTCTAGCTAGCCTGGCTAGGTTTTTCTTGTAGTTTGTGTGTGTGTGTATATATATATATATATATATATATATATATATATATATATATATATATATATATATATTTATATGTATGTATGAAATAAGCAAATATGTACAGTGACATGCTTCTTTTCTAAAGAGGGACTGCAATATCATCAAATTGCTTGATGGGGATCACATGATCAAATTCCTTTGTTGTTGTCTTTTGGCTTTTCCTGGTTAGGGGTTGCCACAGCAGAACTCCGGTCCACTAATGATTGGCAGTAGATTTTGACGAATGCCGAGGTGCCAGCTCGACATTCAGCCTTCAACGAAGGCACGCCCATTTACATATGTCTTTCGAACGCTCACCCAACCGCGGGGAGGACATGCAGACTCCACACAGAAGGCACTCCCTGCACTCCAGCCGAGAATTGAACGGGAGAATCTCTTGCTGTGAGGCAACAACGCTACCGTTGCACCACAGCGAAAGTATACATGTCAAATTCCTTTACATAGTGCAAATGCAGATAAGAAGTAATCTATATACGGAACTCAAAAGTGTTAAGGTAATCACAGTGCTGATATTAAATACATATGCCCCGTGTTTAAGTAAATGCACTCAAACTTCCTAAGGTATACCAGAATCTTTTTTTAGTATAATAGTATATCTATGAGTAACCAGTGAGTTCAAATGAAACTCACAAAACAGGTGTTCCACAAGCTCCACTCAAGTTCTGTGAAGCTAAGCAGGTCACTTAATCAGACCAAAGGACTCGAGTCACTTATTTCTGAAAAGAGCTACTTTTTTCCTCCTAATGGTGCTTGTGCTCATCTGCTGCTAAGTATTTAGTATCTCTACCTAATGGGAGACATCACAGCTATCATAGATGTGGCTGATAAGTAATTTTTTTTCAAAATGTGCCTGTTGTATCGCCTTGGCTTTCCCCTGTAGGTGTCTTTAGGGGTGGGACTATGATTGGTCTACATAAAGATGCTGCTCACTCATGTCAGCAGTGCAGCTCAGGATGAGGGAAACCTCTCTTATATGATTAATTGATATATATGCAAGAAATTTCTGCTCAGAATCCATGGCCACTGTCACATTGGGAGTTTGCCCTATGTCATGACACAGCTTTTTGCATGATGGATGTGAAGTTTCTGCCATAGCACTAAAAAAAAAATCTTTATTTACTGTATTGCATGAGTGCTGATTTACATTCAGTGCTGTCAGTGAATGGTATTTTTGATGAATTCTGGGAAAGGGGACTTGACAAACACCCCTTATTCTCCCCGCAGAACAGAAACATTAACTAGCAGGGGAAGAGTGGCAAACCTGAGCCCTAGCTCCTGTTAGCTGCAATACAAACATAAACTTGTGCCTGTTCCAGTGGGCCAGCTTGAAAGCAGGTGCTTTTGTATAGTGTGCCTTGCTCATCTAACAATAATATAAATAAATAAAATAAAATAAAATAAAATAGATTCAGTGTCACCAATGTCATTTTCAGGCAGTAGAGTATTAACAATAAAACTACAGTGGGTAAAACTGCCTTCCAGTTTATAGCCTGCTACAGACCACCCTCCCAAACCCAGGAACCCCACTCGGCCTTCCTGAGAACACTGAAAAATATGAAGGTCTCTCCAAACACCATTATATTGGGCGACTTCAACTACCCAAACATAGAATGGGAGCATTACTCCCTAGCCCAAAGGTTCCTAGAATTTATAAACTCAAATGCTATGGAACAACTTGTTACCACTCCCACAAGAGGGGAAAACATACTGGACCTGATCATCACCAACATGGGGACTCTATGCTCCAGACCAGAAGTGTATCCCTCACTGGTAAGATCAGACCATAAACTAATCTCACTGGATATTCACATCCGGACTCCATCCCCTGCCCTGAAAACCACAGTGAAAAACTTCTCTAAAGAAAATTTCACACTCCTCAAAACCAAGGTGGAATCCTTCAAACTCCCGGGCCTGCGGAAAATATGGCCCAGACCACAGAATCCTTTATAAATACATTCTATGAACACCTTCAGGAATGCATGGATCATGCAATCCCAAATAAAATCAAGACCCAATCCTCCAAAGGCAGACGTCCTGTCTGGTGGACCCCAGCCATAAACAAACTATAAAATAGAAGGGGGAAGCTACTACATGATAGAGCAAAATCCCAAAAAGGGAAGGCATCTCTGATCAGTATCAGCAAAAAACTACGGGCACTCATAAAATCGTCTAAGGCCAGCTTCGAGAGAAAAATTGCACAGGACACTAAGGATAATCACAAGGCTTTCTTTAGTTATGCTAGGAACCTGGGTGGGAATTCCCAGATATGCTCAGAATTAGTCCAAAATGACAAAAAATACACCAAACCCACAGACATTGCCAACATCCTAGCTGACAGGTTCAGCACAAACACACCCCCACCAAAAGGACAAATATCTATCCCAGCAGAGTGCTGCCCCCTGACATCTCAGATGCTCAGGTAAGAGCCGCCCTCTCCAAAGCAAAAAAACACAGCATCAATGGGACCAGATGGTGTCCCAGGCTCGCCCTACATGAACTCCAAGAAGAGCTAAACCCAAACATAAAACTACTGTTCAATCTCAGCCTTACTACAGGATATATACCCAAAGAGTGGCGTACAGCAACAGTGGTCCCTCTCCACAAAGGTGGTGCCTCAACGGATCCTGGAAACTATCGCCCCATAAGCCTGACTAGCTTGGTCTGCAAAGCTATGGAAAGGATCATCATGGACCTCATAAATAAAGATATTGGGGACCTACAGACACTGGATCCTACCCAGTTTGGCAGATCCTGCCTCTTAAACCTGGTTGATTTCTTTGAAACAGTCACCAAGGCCATTGACAAGGGGAAGGTGGTCCACACAGCCTACCTGGACCTCGCAAAAGCCTTCGATACAATACCCCACTCGGGCATTATAGATAAGCTCACCAGCTTAAATATAAACCCCAATGTAACTAGATGGGTTGCAGACTGGCTCAAGGACAGAACCCACATGGTTAGAATTGCTGGAGCCATGTCAGACTCCAAACCCAGTTACAAGTGGCGTCCCACAAGGCTTAGTTCTGGGACCTCTCTTGTTCGGTATATATTTCTCGGAGGTACAGGCCAACACGGAAGGACTGTGGCTGACCAAGTTCGCAGATGACTGCAAACTGGGCGCCATAATCGACTCTCCAGCTGACACAAGCATCCTCCAAAAGGGCCTCATAGAAACAGACAACTGGTGCCAGAGCCATGGCCTCAAGCTAAACGCCAAAAAGTGTATAGTCATCCCCTTTGGCAAAAACAAAGTGCCCACAAATTACCACATAGGTGGTAATCCATTAAGTACAGAAGAAGTAATTAGGGACCTGGGGACCCAAGTTGATAGCAATCTCTCATTTGACAACCATGTGGCCAAAGTGGTTAGAAAAACATTTTATATAGCCCACCTAATCATGAAGGGATTCACATCTAGATCGGGGGAGGTTATCATGCCTCTTTACTCATCCCTCATCAGGCCCATAATTGAGTACAATGCCCATTTTGGGATGTACCTTACCAGACACCTGCAGCAACTGGAAAGACCCCAAAAGTACCTCACCAAGAGGATCAAAGGGCTCAAACAGATGCCATATGCTGCCCGGTTAAAGAAACTCCAGCTCTACTCAGTGGCATACTGCCTGCTCAGAGGCGATCTGTGCCTGACGTATAAAGCCATGTCCAACCCGGAATTAATGGACATGCTGCACCTCAGAAAATCCAAATCCCATCGAGCTACGCTCCGAGAGACTTAAACCTCAGCACTGAAATAAATAGGACATGCTGAAGGGACAGATTCATAACCCAGAGGCTCCCTTCACTCTGGAATAAAATCCCAGTCCAGGTTAGGCAGAGTCCCTCATTGACACTCTTCAAGAGGAATCTTGATGAGTGGATGGGAGATCATAGGTTTACCCCGGGTATCACTTCTGTGTCACTGTTAGACAGAGGCACAGTATACTAACCTCGAAAAAGGGCATAGCAAAATTTATTTAAAATGGGTGGCGAAAGCCAAACACACTCTGGCTAGGCTTATAAATGCCCTAGGGCAGATAGCCTAGTATGAACCTATGCCTATGCCAATGCAGGATATACACAGTTACAGCTCAAGACTTTACCCTCATGTAAAATATAGGTTCACAGGTTCAGGGAGACTTACTAGGCTATTGATGTACAAGGATTTTAAGAAGTCTAGATTTTCTTTCCCATGGTAGTTTTTAGCCCTTATATTTTGTATATGAATTTGGGACATTTACTTGTTGCCCCTTTTCACAAGGGACATGGGTACTAAACCAGAGGTGGGCAAAACAAGAATATGTTGGGACATTTACTGGCCCTTTTTCATGATGGACATGGGTGCTAAACCAGGTATGAATTTACAGTTTCCCAATCCAGTCATCCAAATTACATTTGGCTAGAGTAAGAGAAGTACTGTGCTTTATGTGGGGGGAAGGCAGTTCCACAGAGGGGGCATTCTCTTAGATAAGTAACTATCCCTCCAACATGTCCTATTTATGTTGTAAAAGAAACTGAGATCCCTTGATTGAGTGTTCAGGCTACTACTGGACTTATGAATATGTAATAGGTCTGACAAGACAAAGTGTGCAGTAGTTCTATACATGAGGCAGCGGTCACCTCTTAGTAGCCTGTAGGACACCACGATGAGGGACAAGGCTTGAGATGGTCTGCATAGTTGTTATGATTTAGACCATTCATCCGCCTCCCTCCTTCATTCATTCTTTCTGGCTGTCCCATTGCCCCATCCATTGTCAGGTCTGTCTGTACCTGTTTCTTCCACTGGATTTATATAAGTGAGCTTGGGGTGGCTTGGATCATAAGGGCATCCTGGAGGAAGAGGTGCCAGCAACTGCTTATGTTGCTGGGGCATTGCACTGCATGCTTCTCTTTGCCCACATGTAATTTGTAACAGCCATATGCATCTGCAGCTGACTGTCACTTCTACCATATGTCCACAACCAAATGCACTGCAAGAAAATGCCTCACTGCCTAAGAGCCCATATCCTGCCCGTAGGTATCCTTGGTCTATTAACCTCAGATATTAAAAAATGTTTAAAGAAGAAAACTCCTTTCACATAAAAGTGACAAAATCAATTACAGCGAGCACGTAATCAATTAAAGAAGAACGCATTCTTATAAAAAAAAAAAACATACTGCCAGTTCCATCTCTTAAGAAGATGGCTTTCTGATACATTCAACATTTTGATTACATATACTTTTGATATGGATGATGTATAAAAACTGCAGTTCACAAATAGGTTCATATGTGTTTATTAGGCTAATGACCACAGGGGTCTTTTAAGCCTAGCCATTGCATCCCAAATCTGTGACAAGTTCTAGTACCCTTGATAAGTGCAAGCAGGGGCTTGGGAGATGAAACATTTACAACCAGGGGCCTGGGAGATGAACACTTTACAGGTTGCCTGCATCCTTTAGAGATATAGGTGCCAAGCCAGGGATGAAATGTCCTAGTTACACTTGAATTGGGTTAGGGAGGAACTCTGCCTATCATGCTGTAAAAACTTTCCTAGCTACATTGCAAATAAAAAAAAGTTCCCCACTTTCTCCATAATTTATTTAATAAACAAACAAGGGTGCAAGCTACCTGGAGCATTTTATCTATGAGTAACAAAAAACTCTGTGACATGCAGTTTTATGGAGTCATTTATATTATTTGGTTTATTCGTTGCTCTAATTTTTACTAATGTCTTTTTGTTTTTGCCATTAAGCCATTTTATTTAGGATTTTCAAAGTTAAATTCCTACTTCGTGACTTTTCCATGATGAGTGCACTGCTGCATAATGAAAAAAAAAAACATATGTAAACCAGGAAGTACATAGTGTGGGAAGAAATAGCCAGGAAATTGTTATGGCTAGGCTTGTATTAGGCCCTAGGGCCAATAGCCTAGTACTAACCTATGAACCTATGTGGCATCAAAACTTCCAGCAACATAACGAGTTGTATCAGTTCCCATAATTCACTCTGCCATGTGTCATACAGCATGCAGGGGGTTCACAGGACTGATGCATTTTCTGTAGTTTGCAAGCATATCTAAAGACAGTGAATGCTGTAACATCCCCTTCTACATGGAAACAGTTCTCTGGAAACTCAGTGCATAAAACATATTCCTATTGT
The DNA here is from genome assembly GCF_019279795.1 of Protopterus annectens. Lineage (NCBI taxonomy): Eukaryota > Metazoa > Chordata > Ceratodontiformes > Protopteridae > Protopterus > Protopterus annectens. Next base: position 319,024,851 of record NC_056731.1, read on the forward strand.
CAACCTGTGAGAAACTAATGTCAAGCCAAATGTGTTATTCCATATTTTTAAAAATGCTTTGTATTAGTTGACATGTCACATGTAATTATCCACTCTTACTTTTCATCACAGTTCCCTCTGCGTTACTAAAGTTTGATAAGCTGGCTTAAATAAATATAGTGAATGAATATATACATATGTAAAGAGAGAGAGAGAATGGCTTAAATAAATATACTGAATAAATATATGCAAATATATGTATAGATAGATATAGAATGGCTTAAATAAATATACTGAATTAATATATACATATAGATGTATATATATATATATATATATATAGAGAGAGAGAGAGAGAGAGATAAATAAATGGGTCTATATCAGCAGAACGAAAACCCGACTGAGTGAAACCTAGATGAACGACACATAAAGAGCGAAAACTGCTAATATTGCAAGAATGAACAGAGATCACCGTAGGGAATTCGTCCCTTTACTTCAATGTAGTGCTATCTCGGAGTTGGTATATTTAAGTGGGGGGGTGGGGGTGCAGGGGGGCTTGCTCCCCTGCATAAAATAGTTAGTGACAGTTTACCTGTTTTACGTGTTAGGTTTCACGGGTTCAAAATAAGCGGTTTTCGCTCTTTATGTGCCGCTCAACTGAGATTTGCTCAGTCGGGTTTTCATTCAGGTAATATAGACCCAGATATAAATATATTGAATGAATATATACATATATATGTATATATAGAGAGAGAGAAAGACAGTGAGAGTGTCATGCAGTTGTTCAAATATTCACTTGTTCAAACTGTGAGAAAACCTGTAAAAGTGATCAAATACAAACAGATTGCAAATTGCCAGTCTTTTCTTTTGCAAGATTATAGTGTAGTGGAGGCTGGATATTTGCCATTAACCCACTACAGTGCACTTCTGGAGTTGGTATTAATAAGTTGCAGGGGTGTTTGCTCTGCAGAACAGACAATAGTTTTGAAAGGTTTTCAATTTTTTTATTATTTTTTAATTAATGTATGTACTGGAATTTCAAACACATTTGTTTGAATATTTTGTACTCAATGTTTTTTGAAAAGTCAATACAAATTCATATATATGTGTGCACATGTATATATATATATACATATATATATATATATATATATACATATATATATATCTACACAACCTATTAGAAAGGGTCTATGTTAAATGTTCGAACATCCAAAATGTTGAACATTACATGGTCGAGACCAAATGGATGTTCGAACATCAAATAAAAAAAAAAAAGTAAAAAAAGAAAAAACACTTTAAAAGCTGCACACACACCCCACTTATATATATACCAACTCCGAGACCGCACTTCAGTGCAGAAAAAGGAATTCTCCCTATCTGCACCATACGGAGGCATTGAAAGTCAATCTTTGAGCACTTAAAATTTTGAATGTTTGGTCTGGACCATGTAACGTTCGAAATTTTGAGCGTTCGAAGATTTGTCAGGTACCCATTAGAAAGCACTTTCCTTAAACTTCATCTTTCAAATAAAATGCGTCAAAATATGAAGTTATTGAAGAACATGCAAGATCTTCAGTCATGTTTTTTCTTTTGCAGGGGAGGGGGCACATCCCCTGCACTCCCACATGGGGGACTGCATCCCCTTCACCCTCCCTAACTTAAATATATTAAATCCAAGATTTTACAATACCAGAGAAAAAGTGAAATTACGTTACCCCAGAATTCTGTGATCTTGCCACTCTCTGCACTCTGCAGTGTAATGCCCTTTGATGTGCATATTATTCAATCAGTTGGGTTCAAGTAACATGTACTTATAAAGGTATGCATGGATATATAAATACATATAGAGAGAGAGAGAGAGAGAGAGAGCGTGAGAGACAGAGAGAGAGTGATTGAGAGAGAGGTAACTAATTTTCAGGTGAAATACAAATTATGTATTTAACAACCTTTACAGTAGTGCCATACAGCAATTGTTCAACCTCTTTATACAGCTATGGATGTCTGAGTAAAGGGGTAATATAATACTGTATATGCTTATATATGTATTAATTCTGTGTCTGTTTGCTGAAACTCCATATAAGAGGCATTTAATGAGTGTCTCGAAGTATATTTTATCGCATTCAGACTATTCTGGTTCTATAATAAAGGAGACGTTAGGATGTTATGTTTTATTACTACAGTTTGCTTAATTTTTAAGAGGGCACAAGACTCCAAAAGTAACAGGCAAAAAGGAGGAAATAATCTAGGACTGAATGCCAGTCCAGTATAGGGCACACACTTAGAAGCAACTTGAGCTTCACCAAACCACTGTACCAAGTTTCTGGGATGAAAGTGAAGGCCCCAGTGAACACTCCCATGTTCACAGGGAGGCACACAAACTGAAAAGAGAAGCAATCCTATCTGGGAACCAAGCCAGGAAACAAATTAGAGAGCCAAGCATTGTGAGGCAGCAGTTTCAATTGCTACTCCATGGTGATACCCGTGATAAAAAGCTGTTAATCAATCACATTAATATCAATATGTAGATATATATCTACAAATCCCTTCTCAAGCTTTCATAGTTTGAGAAACTTCATGCTTCATGTACAATCACATATTTACTTTGTAGAATTCATCTAAACAAAAAAAGCAGTGTACCTGAAAGACATCTTACAACATATTGCACTGTGTAATGCGATACTGGCAGGAAAGGACAAGTTAAGAAATATAAATGTCAGAGTCAATTTAAACTGCAAGCAGCAACCACAAATCCAATTGCACTGACGTGTCACTGAGAATACAAGAACTAAAATGTTGTATGTGTTCTGACTCACCTCTTGCTTTGGCATGCCGAGGAATGCATGCATTTCCAAGTTCCTGCTCTAAGCTGGCTTTCATTTTATTTTGTAAGTGCAATAAAGGTATAAAACTGCTTTTGGACTTGAAAACCCTTAAAGTAAAGTTTGTTTCATTAGTACATTTTGGCACCTCTCTTCCATTCTTTCTATCACATCTAAGTTTGTTGCAGTGTGCTCTGTATTTTTTTGTTTAGTCTGCGAAACATGCAATAACCCTCTGTCAAGTATAAAACAATGTTTTGCATGTGTTCTCAGATATGCATGACAACATGAAAATGTTTTTGACTGGCTACATGAAATTGTATATATACATGTGTATATAAATGCATTTTGCTTTTTCCCTTGCCCTTACAAAGTTATTTCTAAAAAAGACCCAGGAACTTGCCTAGTTTCCCTGTTAAATGATACATACATAAATGTTTTCAATAGAAGAGAAATGTCTCAAGGAAAACAATCATGTAATTACAGACTACTTTATAGCTTTAAAGATGTAGACTCAGCAGTGTGGAGTTACTTATCTACTGTGTTGTCTGTTCTTTTTGCTTCATACATTGAAAAATAAGCGGGTATTTAGGAAAAAGTATAATGCAACCATACAGTGATAAATAGCATGATAAAGTTATCAAGGTACAGCCTGATGAGAATTAAGCATGCAAGAATGCTGGCATACGGCACTCATGCTGAGGACAAGAATCATAGTAGCTGTGATAAAAGGAGTCACTGTGCAACTAAAGCAACCATGTTATGAGTGATCACATGACCCAGGGAAGGTGAAATGCTGGATTAATTCCCAATGTGTACAGATTCACATGCACATCGAAGCACCCCATAGTTGCTATGCAGACACAACAAGCAGACTCTACAAGGGCACCACAGTAAAGTGCCAGCTGATTCTATCATATAAATTCGGAGCTAGGACAGTCAGAAATTGAGAATATTAAACACAGGAAAACACAGAAGGACAATGGGAAGGGCAGAGTGGAGTTGTGGGGTAGAAGGGTATGCTGATTTTTTGGGATAGGTGTCCATTTTTTATTTTTCAAAGAAGGGAAGAGGATAGATTTAACAGCTGGAATGTATAGGTAGGAAGGAGATTATAGGAAAGGAAGCAAGGATAGACAGACAGGCAAACACAGAATAAGTGATCAGAGAAGTTGTTGTTTTTCTTTCGACTAATGATTGGCAGTTGATTTTTACAGTGCCAAGGTGCCAGCCCGACACCCAGTCTTCAATGAAGGCATGCCCATTCACGCATGTCTTTTGAACGCCACTCAAAGTGATCAGAGAAGTAATGTCACATAAAGGCAGCAATGGAGAGATGCAGACGAACAGAGGGTAGGCAGGTTGGGATAGTGAGAACTGGATTATAAATATGGGATGGAGGTGACACATAAGGCTGGAAAACACAATTATGGGGGTTAAAGAGGGGTGGGGAAGGCTTGCTAAAATGGTCTAGAGGGGAACTCCCCAGTGATCAGTCACCTTTATGACTAACATCATGGGCAGGATCTAGCACTGGTAACCTGATTTTCAGGGATAGACACAACTCTAAAAACCATATGATGAGCCACACCAGAATGCCAATGTGGGCACTGTGCCACCCATCAGCACTGGTCCTCACCAGCAGCATACTTCCCAATGGCTGGCCCAGAAAGCCCCGTTTGTACTACTCTTAGGTTAGTAGCCTTTGCTACCCTCCTCAGATATGGGAAAACAGGCCACCATCAAGCCCTTTAGGTTATATTCCACATGATGACAGGCAGGCTTGGGAGCTGCTGGGAGCAGTTGATTTGGTGAATGGAGCATGGAGGCCACTGTCTCACCTCTGCAATCAGAAAAAAAAATAAATAAATAAATTGAAAAAAACAAAAAAAAAAAACAAAAGTGAAAAATGAAACAAAAGAAAAAAGAGACACAGATACAAGTAACTGTTCAGTTATCTGTTGGGCAGTTTACTGAAATATAGGTTCATAGGTTCATAGGTAGGTACTAGGCTATCTGCCCGAGGGCATTTTTAAGCCTAGCCAGAGTGTGTCGGCTTTCGCCACCTAATTGATTAATTAACTGAGGCTCTGTCAAGCAGAGCTAATGAAGTGATCCCAGGGGTGTTTTTTCTGTTACCCATCCACTCGTCAAGGCTTCTCTTGAAGAGTGTTAGTGAGGGGCTCTGCCTAATGTAGTTAGGAATTTTGTTCCAAAGCATGGGGAGTCTCTGTGACAGGAATCTGTCCCTCCAGCATGTTCCATTTATTGTTCTGGCGAGGTTTAGCTCACTAGAGTGTATGGCTCGCAATGAATTGGATTTCTTTAGGTGGAGCATGTCCATCAATTCTGAGTTGGACATGGCTTTGTAAGTCAGGCAGGCATCACCTCTGAGTAAGCGATATGCCACTGAGTATAGCCGGAGTTTTTTCAGTCGGGCTGCATAAGACATATATTTGAGGCAAGTAATCCTCTTGGTGAGGTGCTTTTGTGGTCTTTCCAGCTGTTGGAAGTGTCTTGTGAGGTACATCCCAAATGGAGCATTGTACCCTATGATGGGTCTGATGAGTGATGAGTAGAGGGGCACTATAACCTCTTTATTTCTAGATGTGAACCCCTTAGTAATTACATGGGCTACATAGAAGGATTTTCTAACTACTTTGGCAGTATGATTGTCAAAGGAGAGATTACTATCTACCTGGGTCCCCAGATCTCTTATTACCTCTTCTGTATTAAGTGGGCTGCTGCCTATGTGGTAATTCATGGGTGTTTTGTTTTTCCCAAACGGGATGACTATGCATTTTTTGGCATTTAGCTTGAGGCCATGACTTTGGCACCAGATGTCTGTCTCAGTAAGGGCCTTTTTGAAGGATGTTCATGTCAGCCAGAGAGTCAATTATGGCTCCCAGTTTGCAGTCATTGGCAAACTTGGTTAGCCATAGTCCTCCTGTGTTTGCCTGTACTTCTGAGAAATATACGCCGAACAGCAGGAGTCCCAGAACCGAGCCTTGCAGGACACCACTTGTTACTGGTTTAGAGTCAGACCTGGAGCCCGCAATTCTTACCGTGTGAGTTCTGTCTGTAAGCCAGTTGGCAACCCATCTTGTGATGTAGGGATTTATGTTCAGGCTGGCAAGTTTTTCTATAATACCCGAGTGAGGACTGGTGTAGAAAGCCTTGGCGAGATCAAGGTAGGCTGTGTGAACCACCTTTCCCTCGTCTATGGCCTTGGTGACTGTCTCGAAGAAGTCAACCAGGTTTAGTAGGCATGATCTGCCCTTAACAAAGCCAGACTGGGTTGGGTCAAGTGTTTGGAGGTTCCCAATGTCTTTGTTAATGAGTTCCATGATGATGCACTCCATAGCCTTGGAGACCAGGCCAGTCAGGCTTATGGGGCAATAGTTACCAGGGTCTGTTATGGCCCCTCCTTTGTGGAGTGGAATAACCGTTGCTGTGCCCCATTCTATGGGCATGTAGCCTGTGGAGAGACTGAGGTTGAACAGCGTGTTTAGGTGGAGGGTTAGTTTGTTCTGTAGTTTGTGTGAGACGCAGCCTGAGACACCATCTGGCCCCATTGATGCTGTGTTTTTGGCTTTTGAAAGGGCTGTTTTCACCTGTGCTTCTGTGATTTCTGGGACACTACACTTTTCTGGTATTGTTGTGGGTCCTTTTGAAGGTGAGAGGGAGTTGAAGTTTGCACTGAATCTATCAGCCAGGATGTTGGCAATATCAGTAAGTTCAGTATATTTTGTGCTATTTTGCACTAGCTCAGAGCATATCTGTGAGTTGCCACTTAGATTCTTGACATAGCTAAAGAAGGCTTTGTGGTTATCTTTCAAATACATGGCTATTTTTCTTTCAAAGTTAACCTTGGATGATTTTATGAGGGACCTTAGTTTCTTACTGATACTGATCAGGGATGTCTTTCCTTCTTGGGATTTGCCTTTTTTCTGAACTAGTTTCCTCCTTCTGTTGTATAACCTGTTTATGGCAGGGGTCCACCAGACTGGTTTCCTTCTCTTAGGGGAGTGAGTCTTGGTCCTGCTAGGGATGGCATGATCCATGCATCCTTGTAGGTGCTCATAGAGTGCAATTGTAAAGGATTCTGCATCTTGGGCAGTGTTATCCTTTAGCATGGGGGCTGTGAAACTTACCACCTCTGCCTTAAGTAAGGTGAAGTTTGCTTTAGAAAAGATTTTCACTGTGGTTTGCTTGGTTGGGGTTGGTGGTGGGGTGTGGACATCCAGAGTGATTAGTTTATGGTCTGATCTAACAAGTGACGGGTTGACGTCCGGTACGGAACACCTGTCGCCCATGTTGGTGATGACCAGGTCCAATATGTTGTGGCCTCTGGTAGGGGAGTTTACCAGCTGATCCAGGGCATTTGAGTTGATAAATTCCAGGTAGCACTGAGCCTGGGAGTTTGTACTCAAGTAGTTTTCCCAGTTAATGGTAGGGTAATTGAAATCACCCAATATCAGGGTGTTCGGTAGGACCTTCATATTTTCCAGTGTCTCCAGAAAGGCAGAGTGGTGGTCCTGGGTCATGGAGGGTGATCTGTAGCAGGCCACAATTTGCATTGCAGATTTGCCCGATGTTAGCTGCACATGGATGATCTCAGAGGTATCATGCTGCGCCACTAACCTGGAGGTGTGAGTATCCTTGATGTATATGGATACACCCCCTTCTTTTGTGTTTCGGACCGTGTTCTGTGGCCAAAATGTGTGGTATGAGTTGTAGCCCAGTAGTGGTGGAGTGCTCTCTGGAGCCTTGAATCAGGTTTCAGTTACTGCACAGATGTCGACGTTCTCCATACTTAGGAGTGCTTCAAGCACATGCATTTTGAGATTTAAACTCCTGGCGTTGAGTAGCATAACCATCATTTTTTTACTTGTGCTGTTTATGATGGTGGGTTTGAATTTTGATCCTTGCCTAAAAAGGCACTATGGGGCAGCAAGAGCCTTGGCCAGTATTCGAAAGCCAAGGGGTGACAGGTGCAAGCCGTCTCTTGCGAAGCAATGCAGCTTGTCGAGCATGTCATCCCAGGCTGACAGACACTGGATCCCCTTTGAGCCAGAAGCTTAGCCAATTGTTGAAATTGATCATTTTTCTTTATACTGAGGTATCATTCTTGGTGAGGGCAGGATGCTACTCAGGGTCAGGGTCATACCCGCCTGGGCTACATGATCAGAGAGCTCTTCCATGTCTCTTTTCATGTAGTCCAGGGAGGTACATCTCAGGTCATTCACACCAACATGAGCAATGACAGAGTCATATTTGTACTTGTTCTGGAGTGACCTGAGTGCTTGTGTTATGTGGCAGAGTCTGGCTCCCGATAGGCAGCTAACAGTAACCTTCTCCTTGTCCAGCCTAGTGAGTGGGGCGTTAGTGTGCCTGACTATTGAGTCACCTATTACTAGTGTGTTAGGTATGTTATTTCGCCTTAAGGGCTGTGATTGTGCAGCACATTGATTTTGTGTTTTATGTGTTGTCTGGTTTGTGACGGGAGGTGCAAGTTTTGTGGGTGTCTGCTTTGGAGCTCTCTAATGCTTTTGCAGGTTTTTATTTAGAGCCTCCGAGTATGATTTTGTGTATTTATGTGTATTTTTTGCCAGTGCTAGTTTAGTAGGTCTATGTGAGGCTGGAGGTGTGGTGGAAGTGTTAACCTTCTCCTCATGACTGTCTGTTCCAGTCTTGGGTGGAGGGACCTTAGCCTCCAGTTTGGCTGTGTAATTGCATCTCTCGCATATGTTAGTTAATATTACTTTACTGCCAGCAATACACTACACTTGGACTTCCAAGATGGCTGCACATTAAGTAGCAGCTTAACTCTAGCTCTCCCAGTGTGAAAACTGAAACTCAACAGAGAATGCCAGTAGACTTTTGTATTTATGGGTAAATTTCAATAAATGGCTAGAAAGTGAACTGCTATGAATGACGTGAATGGCTAGAAAGTGAAATACAGAGCACCTGGAAAAAAATCAGCTACAAAAAGTGAGTAAGAAACACTGACTGAGGAAAGTTCTGCAGCTTTTCAGCAAAAAGCAATGGAACCTCCAGACATGACTTCCAGTAACCTACAGGAAGATATAAGACAACTGCACACAGTCCTGGTTAAAATAAATAAAGCACTGATGGAGTATATCAATACAAACAACAAAACGCTGGAAAAATAGAGGAAGCTTTAAACAGATATTCAGATGAGGTAATATAGCTTCAAAAATCATAGGTTGAAATGAAAGAAAGGATGAGTGAACATGAGACTGTTCAGGAAGAGATGCTTCAAAGCATAATAGAATTAGAGGACAGAGCATGTAGGGAAAACCTGAGCTAAGCCACAGAAGCTGGAAGGAAGAGACTGCATTAATTTTATGAAAGTACAGATACACAACTGGACTGATATTCCACAGCAGGAGTTGTTAGTTGAAAGGGCACATTGTGTGCATGCTCCAAACCTGGCTATGAGAAAGCAACCTAGGCCTTTAATAGTAAAGATGCAAACCTACCAGCAGAAGGAGTTGATTCTGGCAAAAGTGTGGCAGAAGGACAAAATAGTAAAAGTGGGTGACAGCAGAGTGTTTGTGGAGAATGATTACTCATTGCACACCAGGCAGAAGAGGAGTAAATTTATTCCACTATTCAGGGAATATCAAGACGCAGGTGTGAGATTCAAACTGCTGTACCCAGCTGTATTCAAGGTATTCTTCCCTGGAGGGACAAAATCATTTTTGATGAAGTACATGCTAAGGAGGAAATACAAAAGTCTGTCCGACAAAGAGTGAGCTGTGAAACAGAAGGAGATTCTGCTTCTTGTTCTTCTGGTAATAAAGACCACATAGAGACTGTACCTGTGAAACCTTTTCCACTGTTTCAATGGGAAATGCTGGCAAGAAGGAAGGCAGCATGATGAAAAATCAAGAGTACATTGGAAATAAAGCAGAGACAAGATTTGGGAGATGGAGATGAGCAATAATAAACCAGTAACTTAATGTGAGATTACAATGCAATAATTATATTTGTGAAATATGACAGAACAAGAAAATATGGAAATATTGGACTTTTTTAGAATTTGTTGGATTTGTGTGGGACTCTAAAGTATATCCCTAACTTCATGTAATTAATGTTTGGAAAATGCTTTGGGGAGGGGAAGAGAGGAGAGAAAGTTAACTGTAAGTAAAGAAAACATTTTTTCTTAATAGTACTATTTTGTGGTGTATGATCTTCTTTGCATTCTATAAAGTAAAGTTTTCTCAGTTATTTTTAAGTGTAAATGGGATTGTAAATAGGTGCTGCTTTTTTCCTTTTCTTTCTTCTTGCTCAGTTTTAAGAAATGTTGGCACTGCAATGTAAAAAAAAAGCTTGGTTAAAAGAGCATGACAAAAGAAAAAGTAATGTGCTTTTCCTCATTCTTGCATGGGGGAATGACTAGATTAAGGAGCTTAGATTGATTTAGTAACAAGTTTTAAGAGAAAGCAAGTAAATGAAAAAGAATATGGAATATTATGAAGCTTTTTTGAGCAAATGAATATATGGTTAGTAGCAATCTGATAAAAATAAATTAACTGTCTGGTTTTCATGTCTCCATGGAGACAATCTGAGAATGAGAAAATGGCTGTCTTGTTCTCATGTCTCCGTGGAGGCAGCCTGATAAAGAGAAATTGATTACAATCTGGTGGAGAGTGATTGGCTGGGGGAAAAACAGAAAAAAAACTGGCTAGGAAATAATGTTCTCTGAAAGCATTCATGGGTTTTCATAACTGGGAGAGTTACAAAGATAAGATAAAACCAGTTAGCACTTGTAGAAGCAGAGGGGGTACCATGCATCTTAACATGAAAAACCTTTTAGGTTAACTCAAGCCAGTGAGTGTGGCTGTAAGTTTGGAACATTTGTTACCCAAAAAAAAAAAAACACAGCAACACGGATCAATAAAGACTGTCTTAATCACTGCAAATACTCCACCAATAATTCCAAGGACAATACGAACAAAATAATGTGTAAACTTTATTCCAACTACATAAATTAAACAAGATTGAGCACTTTCGTGTCCGCACCGGAGACCTCTTCAGAATCAAATAGAAATTTTAGCAGCACTTATTTATATCATTGCCATTTACACCATGAAGCAATAATTGACCTAATTGTCATAATTGATTTATTAATTAACTTGTCCACCATCACTTTTAAAGTGCAATAGCATCCTATAAATATAAAAATAAAAATAAAAATATTTTTACTGTGGACTTGTGTATTCCTAAACCCTACAATATGTAAAAACAAATATAAAATGCATAGATATAAAAACTATACATTAAAATATGTATTAAAAACTCTCAGTGAATTGCCTAAGACAATAAAATACATAATATATCTCTACAAGCAAATATATATATATATATATATATATATATATATATATATATAAGATATAATGTATCTAATATATAAATGTATCTAATATGTAAGTATCAAAAATAAATGTGTAATCTCGAACCCATATACACACACAAATAAAAATACTATATATATATATATATATATATATATATATATATATATATATATATATATATATATGTGTGTGTGTGTATGTGTGTGGGTCTACCTGACGGTCGACAGTTCATATGGTCGACAGTTTATTTGGTTGACAGTTCATTTGATCGACAAGCATTTTAGGTGGGGGCTTCCCCACACCCCCAATGTGGAGATGTGCCAACACCCCTAACTATATATATCAACTCCAGGATTTCACAACATTGGGGAAGGGGGCAAATCTGCTTGTTGACCAAATGAACTGTCGACCAAATGAGTGTCGATTATATGAACTGTCGACCATGTGAAGGGGACCCATGTGTGTAGCATATAAATATAAAATTTATGTATGTATTGTAAATCTCAAAATATGTGGTATAAAATGTAAACACTAAGTATGTAATTCAGTAATAATAGCAATTATAATAATTCATCTTAAATACCATAATTTATGAATGTATGTATGTTTTTCGAGGGTCCTGAGATAACAGTTTTAATGCTGGTAATATAGAAATATTGTCATTAAGACCCTTTCCACTACATGCATCTAATTTTAATTGCCACATCATTTCCCTATATATAAGTCTTGTTTCCCAATCACCTCCTCTCTCCAAAGGTTCCACTGTCTCCAGTACCCAAAATTTAAAATTTGCTTCCGGACAAACTAGTGAGTGTCTATATAATGCATTATTTTCGTTTTTACGGTTGATGTCCCTAATGTGTTCATAGGATGCTATTGCACTTTAAAAGTGATGGTGGACAAGTTAATTAATAAATCAATTATGACAATTAGGTCAATTATTGCTTCATGGTATAAATGGCAATGATATAAATAAGTGCTGCTAAAATTTCTATTTGATTCTGAAGAGGTCTCCGGTGCGGAGACGAAAGCGCTCAATCTTGTTTAATTTATGTAGTTGGAATAAAGTTTACACATTATTTTGTTCGTATTGTCCTTGGAATTATTGGTGGAGTATTTGGAGTGAAGAAGACAGCCTTTATTGATCCGTGTTGCTGTGTTTTTTTTGGGTTACGTTTGTCACCTTTGGCTGGGTCTTTGGAACATTTGTTCCTATAGGAGGGTAAAACTTCCATATTTGAAATTGTATATATTTTGTGTATTAATATTAAATTAATAGGTTTTAGTATTAAATTAATAGGTTTTTGGGGTGGTACTGTTTTTTTTTTGAGGGCTTTCAATAAAACAAAAAGTTTCATAAGATGCGACATAGGCTCAAACGGATATGACAAGAAACTATATAAAAGATCAATGCGCCAAACAGTGTATGCAAGTAATACAAAATCTGGAACTACACATTTAACAAGCAATGTGTTATACATAAAATGTGTGAATAATAACTTTATAATACAATGATGCCTTCTGTAATGTCTTGAAATATCAATTTTCTCAAAAATAAATACAAAAAAGAAAAAATAGTGAACTATATTAAAATGTAGAGTGTAATCGTTATGTTACAGGAGACACACTTGGAAATAACTGAACATGTGGATTTGCTAAAGAAACATTTTCAGGATGGTTATTCAGCAGAATATCTGGGACAAAGGAAAAGAGGAGTACTGATATTAATTGCAAGAGGAGCTCCGATAGTGATAGAAGAGAATAAAAAAAAAGGATAACAACAGCAGATTTGTAGTGCTAAGGGGCTACTGGCAAGGGAGGAGGATTATACTGGTGTGTATTTATATTCCACCTAAAACTGCTATAATGGAGCTTAAGAAAATATCTGGGAGAAATAATTTGTTTTCAGCAAGGAATAGTACTTATTGGTGGGGAATGGAATTTGATTTGTAGTAATGAAGATGTGTCTGGGGGCCCAGAAGGGAAAGTATAACGAAGGAGGGTAGATTTCTGAAGAAAGTTATGAAAATATTTGGCATAGAAGATGTGAATTCAGTAATAAGAGTTTGGAGTGAATTTACATATTATTCCCAAGATATAAAAACTGGCTAGGCTAAACAGAATTTACATTTCACAGGAACATGTGCATTTAATTGAAGGTCTTGATACCCAATAACTATTTCGGATCATGCACCAATAATAACTAAAATAAAAACACAGAGTAATGAAATAAAATGAGATACACGGTGCTTTTCTACCTGTCTGTTGAAAAGAGAGGAATTTAGAAATGGGTAGTGAAGATTATTCAGGAGCTATTTGGGAGTATAGAAATTACTTCTGAAAATATAGTTAGGAAGTGGGATAAAGTTAAGGTGGAGTTTAAAAAATAGGGTGGAAATAAAAGAAAGGGAGCTATGCTTAAGAAGTAACAAGAATTATTTAGAAGGACTGACAAATGTTAAAGTATTGCAGAACAGGCGGAATTTCACAGAACAAGAAGAAGATCAGCTGCAGAATGCTAGGCAGAAAATAAGGGAGTACTTCGATATACACAAGTTTTGAAAGAGTGCTGTTGAGCAATTGTTTTTTTTATAATAACACTAGAGCACAAAAACTTTTAGCACATTGACGCAGGCAACAGAAAATAGAATGGGCTGTCGCCAAGCTTAGGGAGAATATAGCAAGAAAGGTAACAAGAGATCCTGTAGAGGTATTAAAATATTTCAGAAATTCTATGAAAGTCTGTATAAAGCAGAGAAATATGGAAATCAAGAAAAGATACAAATGGAAATGTTTATGGAAGAATGAAATATGCCAAGGTTAGAGATAGATGAGGCTCAATTACTAACGGTTATGATAGGAGAAGAAGAGATAAAAATTGTGATGTATAACCAATCTAGGAAGTTTGGAAGCTAGGAGGGAAAAACTGATAAAGATCTGCAATGTTTTGTTTAACAGTATTTTAAGAGGAGGAGAATTACCAACATCCTGGAAGAAAGCAGTGGCAGCTGTAATATCTAAAGAGGGTAAAGATCCATCAGATCCAGCTTCATACAGGCCCATTTCAATACTAAACCATGGTTATATAGTGTTTGTCTATAATGGCTAAAAGAACAGCAAAAGCAATGTGAAAATTGATAGATATGGATCAATATGGTTTTGTGGAGGGGAGGCAAACATTTGACAACATTAACAGAACATTGATGATCCAGAGAGAAGCAGAATGTAAGAAAACACCATTGTTGTTGATGGGTCTTGATGCAGAGAAAGCATTTGACAGAGTAAGCTGGGACTTTATGAGCAAGGCAATGGAAGCTTTTACATTTCCTGAAAAAATATATGGTTGATTATGATGATATATGAGGGATCAGAGGCAAAAATTAAAGTGGTTGAGGTTCTCTCTGATAACTTCTGCTTGAGCAGAGGAACCAGGCAGGTGTGCAGGTGTGTCCTCTTTCCCCTTTGTTATTTGCATTATATTTAGAACCACTAGCAAAGAAAATAAAGGACTCAGAAATTCAAGGGTATAATTGGTATGGTAGTCAAGAAAGGCTGGCTCTGCAGATGATATTATTTATCACTGGCAAAACCAGAAAAAGATTTTACAGTGTTGTGTAACATTTTGAGACAGTATCAAATCTTTTCAGGATACAAAATTAATACAGCTAAAACAAAGACAATAGTGATAAATTATGTACCCACATATGAATTGGTTCAGCAATATCCATATTTATGGAAATTTATGTGATGTATGATGTTTGTAAACATGAACTTTTTAATACAATTTGATTACTTTTATATATATATATATAAATTTGCCTATGTCACGTGATAATTCAATAAAGGTGTTTAAAAAAAAGCAGTACAATTACCTAACCACATGGACAGCCTCTTCTAACAAGCAATCCAATCCTCTTCAATATCCTGTGGTGCTGGAAAAACACAACATAAACAATAAAGAGCATAGCATATCTCCCACAGCAGAAAGAAAAATACAGCTACAGGTTCTAGGCCTGCTATTTAGTGGCAATCCAAGTACAGAATGCTTACAATAAAAATCTCTCTTTCTCACTCTGTCTCACTGTCAGAAAAGTATTTGGTGTGCTTTCTCAGGGTCTCTGTATTTGAGCTGGCACTACCTGCCAGTGTGGGTGATGCCTGTGGCATCATTTGCTGCCCTTACAAGCTTGGTGCCAAGCATCTAACTTATAAAGGGAACCCTCAAAGCCCCTAAAAAGGTGCTCCCAATTTACCCTGTGGAGCAGCTGTTGAAACATTTTGCAATCTCTGCTGCACCTGGTAGGAGCCCTGTCAGTGAATGTGTCTGTTAAGGCCATTTCTATTTGCTAGGTCAACTCGAGGAGAAAAAGTAACAGCTGGGAAGCATAGGCACACATGGCATCCACCAGGCCATGAATGAGTAGGAGCAGGGCTTTTAGCATATACTGGAAGTCATAATTCACCTCTTTATTGGAGCAATTCAAAGGCAACCTGAGTAAATCATCTGATTAGCATAATAACTGTGTTCCAAGCCAAATTTTAGTGTAATAAAAAAATCACAATTGCCATTTACTTTATTTATTTATGTTTTTTGAAAGACCATGTTCTAGAGAGCAATTTAGAGAATTAGGATATAGTGTATATTGAATTTTTCTGATATTTAGGCAAACTAACAACAGAAAGGACAGCTGGTAATGTATATCAGGACTGCAGTGACAACTCAGCCATGTATGGAGGTAACAGACACTGTCACAGGGCAGAGGAGCATGTGTGTCTGGAGTAACATGGCTGAGGCAGTAACAGGGGAGGATTAATGTGATAGAGCACAGAGGACAGGTAGTACAAGTTGTAACCTTGTTGGAGGGAATTCAGTCTAACTGGAAACAGGTAGCAGGCAGAATATGTTGCAGTCTTGTAGGGGTGGCTCAACCTGTTAGAGTGCAAATTTTGTTCAACATGAGGTTGCTCCAGGAGATCTCTGTACTTGGTACTATATTTATGGATTTTCCACATTTTCTTCCTTCTTATCTGACCTTCATTGGTTTTTAACACATTCAATTGCTGTCTGATTTTTGTCTATTTCCTGTTTGATTTCCAGAATCAAATTGGTTAAGGGCAAGAAAAAACAACAGTGGTGACAGGGAATTACCCTGAAATAACCCCCTTTGAATTTTTATCCCTGGCATAATAATTTGCCCTTTGTCATGGCTCAACTGGAAAGTGGTTTGCCACTGTTTCACTGTTTCATGGTCACTCTGTCTACTACATGTCTGGGATGAGTACAGAGGCAATTGTTGGCTGCTATGGACAGTTATCCAACACAAACCACATATGTATTCTACAGGTGTACATGTCCTGTCATGGAACCAAAGAAATGACAATGGCTGGAAAATGTCAACCCCACAGAAGACAGAGATGTTACTACAGGCCCTATGCATGGGTCTACTTTGTTTCATTGAATCTCATTTCACTGAATTTCATTTCACCCTGACCACTTCACCGAAAACTCAAATTAGTGAAACCTCATTTCACTGACTCTCATTTCACTGAACTGCAGTTAGTATATATGGCACTGTGTTGAGTACTGTAAGGCAAGTAAAAGGTATATGCCCTTTTCTCCACTGTAGTGCGATCCTAGAGTTAGTATATTTAGTTAGGGGGGTGTGGGGGCTGTGCTCCCTTTAGTTTGAGTACATATTGTCTTCTGGAGAGAGTTAGTCATTGGCGTTGCAACTATGCATGTCTATTGTTTAAAATGTATTGTTTTGAAGTTTTTGGTAAAATACAATATAAAAAACAAGGTGGGGGGCTACGCCCCCCACCCCAACTATATATACTAACTCCAGGATATACTAACTGTAGTTCAGTAAAATGAGATTCAGTGAAATGAGTTTTCAGTAATTTGTGTTTTCAGTGATGTGGTCGGGGTGAAATAAAATTCAGTGAAATGAGATTCAACAAAACAAAGTAGACCCCTATGCACATATGGCATACATATCTTTGAGAGGGATAAAGCCAACAGAGTCTTGCAGGATCAGTTGTGATATGGACTGGTGCAGGACTCAATGCAGTAGGCATCCATAACAGGACAACAGTATAAGTCCATCACAGGAGCACCAATATTTCACTGCATGCCAATACCAAGCCAGAAGAAATTAATGGAGACAGACTGACCAGTGGGGTTTAGACCACCAGCAAAGGGGCATCTCACAAATGTGCAGGAATTCCTGGTATCCATCATCAAGGAAATTAAACCATACTCACACCTGGTGGTGCTTTGGATGTGGAATCTTAACTGGTGGGCTGGTGACAACTGCCCAAATATTTAAAGGGGATGCTCCAAATGAGTAGTAACACATGGCATTCCTGTAGGACAGTGACTCACATATGTGAACTGCTTATTCTGATAAAAAATATACATTCATGTCACCCAGGAACATTGGAGCTGCAACAGCAACAAACTGCATCACACATTATATATGTCTCCATAGTCTGTGTATATGATAGGCATGTAGCAGTATGTGCTACATGGTGATGGGAGTTACACAATTGATCCAAAATTGCCACAGTTATGTTATCTGTATGCATTTACAGGTTCCAATGGTAGAGGTCCCAGTAAAACAGGTTAGGTTACACTGGATATCTATGATAAAGGTTCCAGTACAACATATCAGGTTATGCCTGATATAAATGATAGAGGTTCCAGTGCAACATGTCAGGTAATGCCTGATATCTGAGTTAGAGGTTCCAGTATAACAGGTCAGGTTATGCCTGATATTTATGGTAGAGTTTCCAGTACAAAGGTTAGGTTATGCCTAACATCTGTGATAGAGGTTCCAGTACAACAGGTCAGGTTATGCCTGATATCTGTGATATATGTTCCAGTACAACAGGTCAGGTTATGCCTGATATCTGTGGTAGAGGTTCCAGTACAACAGATCAGGTTATGCCTGACATCTGTGATAGAGGTTCTAGTACAACAGGTTAGATCATGCCTTATATCTATGGTAGAGGTTCCAGTACAAAGGTTAGGTTATGCCTAACATCTGTGATAGACGCTCCAGTACAACATGTCAGGTTATGCCTGATATCTATGCTAGACATTCCAGTACAACAGATTAGATCATGCCTTATATCTATGGTAGAGGTTCCAGTACAACAGGTTAGGTTACGCCTTATATCTATGATAGAGGTTCGAGTACCACAAGTCAGGTTACACTTTATATCTGAGGTAGAAGTTCCAGTATAACAGGTCAGGTTATGCCTGATATCTGTGGTAGAGGTTCCAGTACAGCAGGTTAGGTTATGCTTTATATCTATGGCAGAGGTTCGAGTACCACAAGTCAGGTTACACTTGATATCTGAGGTAGAAGTTCCAGTATAACAAGTCAGGTTATGCCTGATATCTGTGGTAGAGGTTCCAGTATAACAGTTTAAGTTACACCTTATAGCTATGGTAGAGGTTCGAGTACCACAAGTCAGGTTACACTTGATATCTGAGGTAGAAGTTCCATTATAACAGGTCAGGTTATGCCTGATATCTGTGATAGAGGTTCCAGTACAACAGGTTAGATCATACCTTATATCTATGGTAGAGGTTCCAGAACAACAGGTCAGGTTACACTTGATATCTATGGCAGAAGTTTCAGTATAACAGGTCAGGTTATGCCTAATATCTATGGGTCACCAGAGTCTGACAATAATGGCACCATGCACATGGCACAGTCTGACTTACAGTTTCTTTGTCAACAATGCTAACAGTGGAAGGCACATTCACATGACTCACAACTATGGTGACTATGGATGGGTAAGGTGAACCTTTGGTATCATCATTGTTCAGCAACGTTCATCCTGCCTATGTTATCCCCACCCCTACTGCATAAGTGTCACTATCACAGATGTCCTTAGAGGGCAGTAGTGTCTCTGAAGTGTGTGCTGCTAAGGTGCACACATCCAACAATGTGGAGAGGCATGTAGGTAGCTATCGCCTCCATGACTCCAGGACCTTCCCAGGTCATGGGTGTCATATATGGCATCAATCAGTGATGTGCAAAACAGTGATCCAGGCACAGACTGCCAGGACTCACACATGTCAGAGATGTTGAGTGTGCTGCATGATCTGTGTGATGACCTACAACCACTACAAGGACTGAGGGACAATTTGCAATGCATACAGAATAATGTGGTATATAGTGACCACGAGTAGTGATGCCTGTTGAGGGCACTGGTGGCCTAACTGGCAGACATTGGTGCATCATTGGGGATTCAGCCAGCCAGACCTCACGATTGTGCTAAATGATGAATGTGTATTGTATGATCACATGCCAGGCTTACAAAGATGGCACACAACATTCTGGGGTTGGCTTCACTGTCCATGTTATCCCTGTTTGCCTATGCCCCTGGTGTGGGCATTTACATGGATGTGACCAAAACTGTCCCAGCTCCATTGCGGGATACCCATTGGTCAAGCTAATCAGGATCCTCAGTTCAATGCCATCACACTGTCCTGTAACCATATCTCAGCAACACCTACCTGTGCCTGTCCATGGAGTGATGGATGCTGACATTCTACTGGAGCACCATAGCAAGGGCCACAGCAGACATCCTGTGCATGTTCCACTGTGGTATGCCATCTTTTGGGCAAGATGCCACCAGTCCTAGCACACCCAGGCAGCATTATTCCTATACAAGATCCACCACATTGTCAGGGGATGTGATTCTTGACTCTCTCCAGCCTTCAAGTCATGAAAAGGTTACGTCACACACTATACATAACCCTTCAGAGTAACATTGCGGTCCAGTGTCACCCTGTCCAACTCAGCCTGGGAAAATGGTGATGACTGTGCCATGCCCACCTCTTTGTGATTCCAAGGTTTATCCTGCGTCACCTGTTCCGCACAGTAGCAAGCACTATTATGAGTGGTCTTCTAACTACATTCATGGGACCAGACTATCAGGATCTTTGTGAGTGGTAATGTTTGCACCTACCAACTAGATGATGCTGCAGGAAGTCAACCTGCATAAAACACAGTTATAGGTTGCATGTGTAGCAGATATGGGAATGATAGAAATTGTCTAGATGGTGCACAAACAAACTGTATATAATATCATGTGCACTGCATGCTATCTGGCAATTGGAGTAGAATCCCTTCCAGCTGATAAACAGCACACAATGCAAATCAGATGGGGTCCTGACAGCAATGCTGGTGCAGTCAGTGGCCCCCAGGACCTCAGGCAAATGGGTTATATCACAAAATGTTACATAGTATGGGTGGTTCTCTTCTGTGCCATTTGTGGAAACAAAAAATGCTCCTCCACACACTGCAATATTTCCTCAATGAAATTGTATAGGGTGCAGGGTTGGATTCAGCACTAGGTGACTTAGGCAGCTGCTTAGGGTCCAGTGCTGACTGAGGGAGGGGGGTGCCTAGCCACAACATTAATTTCATCAAATAAAAAAAAAGGTTTTAATCATCTGTGTACTGCTGCTTTAAAAAAAATGTTCTTCTCTTAGCATCTGTGTCCTGTTGCTTACAGTTTCCTGCTGGGATACATCCATCCAGCCAATAAGGCAGAGGAAGAAAGTATGTACACTTCAGACTGGGTAAATTAAAACTGGTGCAAGACTTAATTTTGCAGCCAGGTGGACAGGCATATTAACAAACTCAAACAAGATTATAGGTACAGGTTACTTTACAGCAGCAAGATACAAGCTACTTTTATGATGGCAGTGGCTACTACAGGTGTGTGTGTGTGTGTGTGTGTGTGTGTGTGTGTGTGTGTGTGTGTGTGTGTGTGTGTGTGTGTGTGTGTGTGTGTGAATGCCCTGATTAAGGAGGGCATTTTAATTAAGTGACTTAATAGGATCTAACCCTATATCTTGACATCAGAAGGCAAGAGCCTTAATCCTCTAAGCCAGACCTTTATTTTATTTATTTTTATTATTTTTTTAGGTAAATCACTGAAGATTATAGTCAGTCAATATCAGTCATTAGAGTTTTATAGTTTTTGTGTTTTGCAAAATACATGTTGATCCAAAACCTCTTGTGATAACTTAAGCGATTTAGAGTAGTCTAATTTTATGGGCCTCCACTTTTGCATGACATCTCTGATTTTGCTTTATATTTATGCACTGTCATTGACTAAGTCATTTAACCAGTCAGTGCATTGGAACAACTGAAAATTTGGGCTAGACTTCTCACAATATAGACATACAAATCTATAAAATGAAGAAGAGGAAACAAAAAAACTTGAAAGGGACAGACTGGAATACAGTAACAATAAAGCATATCCACAACCACTAGCCTCCCAAGCATGAGGACGACATGATCCATGACAACCTTCAGCCTCTTGAAGTAGTGCTGGATGGACATAATGGAGGTAATGGTCTACAGTGAGAACATTCTGGTTTTGTACAACCCCCTTTGGACCATCAGCCCCTCTGGCAATCCAAGAGGTTGAAGGACAAGCAACAAACAGGAAGAGAATCTTGGCCAAGGAGATCACACTTGTTGCAGCAGCCCACAGGGAGGTAGAAGAACACCCCACAGAAGAACAAACAAGTCTGGAGGAACAAAGGATGGATTCAAATGACTCATTGGATTTGGGATTATGTAATGTCATTCCAAACTTTGCAGGTGACTTTAAAGAATTCAACCTTAGCTCTTTTCAAATTGATCAGTCCCATGCTTAACTTTTATCCAAAGGTTTTTTGTTTGTTATAAGCCAGAAGACCAACATCATGAATGTTTTAATAGATCTGTTATCTATTAGAAAGCTTAATCTTAGACTAATTTTTGGGCAAACCAATTCATTTATAAATTATCTGAAACTACCTAGTACTTGCAATCCACCCCTCCACGATATGTTGCAAGCATTTGGCAACATTTGTGAATCTGATTTACGAAACACAATAGGCACATATGGGAATAGGGATTTGTCAAGCTCTAACTTGAACAAACAGAAATTTGAAACACTTAAGAAGCTAAAAGCTTCTGACATAAGAATAATGAAACCAAATAAAGGGGAGAGGTTGTGGTTATGAGCATCACGGCATACACAGACAGGATGTACAACATTCTGTTTGATGAGACCTGTGATGCCCCTGCACTTGCCTAGTAATCAAGGAGCCTCAATCCTCACCATTAGCACCAGTGAGGGACATCCACATTGGGAGGATGACAAGTACACATACAGTAAAGTACAATTTCCCTTAAGAGCACACATAGATCACAGTCAGTCTGGGTCTGGTTTCACCCTCTCTCTCCAGATTCCCTATAAGACTGTCACTGGCACAGCTATAAAGTTGAGTCCTTAGCCAGTGTTTCAAGCCAATTCCTCCCAGCACTCTCTTTGTCCAACCAGTGTTTCATGTCCCTGCCCAAGTAGCTGACAGACACACACTTTGAGATTTGATTTATACACAAACACATGCCTGGGAAAGGCTGGCACAGGTTTACTAGCTATGCCCCCTTCTGCCCATAAGTTAGTTAGCACTGCCACCAGAACCTCTTATCAGCTACTTTATGGCCCTTCCCAAAGATGACCAACCTTACCATGTAATGTTACTATTATCCAAATAGTAAGTGTGACCAAGACTTGCAAGGCTATTTAAGAGGGGTCTGTACAGTGTCACCAAGTACATATGCAAGTACTCTAAGAGTTTAAAAATCTCTAAACAACCCAGCCACAATTAAAGGGTTTAAATATATGTAATACTAAATAATAAAAGAACAACACAATACTCAATAACTCAACATGGTGACTACAGAGTTCAGAATCACAGGAAATAATTTAAAACAACATTGCAGGACAATCTCAAATAAATACAGACAACATCTAATCTTTACTATATTCCTATCTATATCTAAGAGAGATTACTGTACCCTGGTTGCTTACTATTAGCAAGGCAAATGCAGATGAGAAGTGCTGAATGGATGTTTCTAGATCCAAGACAAGATACAAAATGCACAGACTCACTCTCTGTGATAGTTCTTAAATTAATAATACACATTACTGCTGGGTTAGGCGGGATGACATCACTTTTTGTCACCTGCCTTCAGTTCCCAGGCTAACAGAAACTTAGAATTTAGCACCTCTCTGTCATAGGTACATATCTCTCAGACGTTTGTCTAGAACTGGAAGTCATAAAACAGTTAAACACTTTTACATTTGAAACCTAGTAATTATTTATGTTTCAAGACAATAGAAAGAAATGCCTAGCTCTAGACATTGTGCCTGCTTGCTTCGCTGAAACCAACTTTTTATAGCACATTGTAAAACACTTTTAACTTATTTTCCTGAAGTTTTGCAAGTTAACTCTGTATGTTCCAACTTCTACCATTAATATAGTTTATATACATTTCTGTTCTTTTCCAGTAGGGTACACTTTGGTTACATTTTTGAAGCTCAGTACATAACATACAGTACAATACACACTTCTGCACCAGTAGTTTAATATCCACATAACATATAGTTATCTTACATTTGTAAGACAAGCCTATGGATCATATTAATATTCACAAATGACATATGATTATTTACAAAATTCCAGATAGCTGGGCTGGCAGTGTCACATTTCTGTATAAATCATATTAATGTTTTCAAGTGACATATATAGGCAGGTTTCTAAAAATGAGATGCACATAGCCTACAAAAAGATCTCTTTAACATTGTATGTCTTGCTCACACAAAGACAGATCAGTCAAGATGAATAAAATTATTTGAATCTCAAAAATGTTATGGTATCCACTTTCAATGGGGTACTGAAAATACACAAAAACAGCAATAATCCACCAATGTGCCCCATCGTAAAAGTGAGAAATTCTATCACTTCTCCATTAACAAAACATTGGGATTATTACCTAAAAGGGTTAGTGTAAAAAATCCCACATGTATGTAAGGATTCATGGGACTTTTTAAAGAAAGGTAACAGATTGTTTTTTGATAAGCACTACACTTTCAAGAATCTGTACACCATAATTCCACATAACGTAGGGTTACAGTGATTTATGGAGTTTCTTTAAAGTCATAGTGATTCACCTCAGGATAGAATTAAAGTATTTTCAGAACTATTAAGGTTGGTTTTATACAGCAACTATATATTCTTTAAAAAACAATATTTCCTGCAAGAAAAAGGGGTAGCCATAGGATCAGCATGTGGATCCCTTTACGTGAATATAGTCATGATAGAATTAAAAGAACAAGATATTTAATGGTGAATTTCCCAAGTGCTGGTACCTCTATACACAGTACCTGGATAACATATTCTTTGTATGGAAAGATGATGTGCAAAAAATACCCGAGTTTCTAGAATATATCAACGTTACAACTACTTTCTTTAAGATTTACACATGAGATAGGTCAAAATAGCATCTCCTATCCAGATGTTTTGCTTACGTAAGATTATAGCAACCAAAGATTAATTTCTAAAATCTATAGGAAACCAGCCTATTCCAACTTCATTTTATATTACACAAGGTCTCACCGCACCATTCAGAAAATGGCAGTTGTTAAAGGGCAACTTATACAGGATGGTTACAAATGATGTAGATTTTTTGGAAGAATGTGATAACTTGAAAACCATATTTTTAAGAAGGGGCGATACTGGGGTATTCATTGACACTATACTGGAGGAAGTAGTCCAAAAGACGGTTAATAACTACTTTGTTCCCATTTTGTCAGAACAGAAAGCCATCGTGGATATTTTACCTTCTAATGACTCCAAAAAAACAAGGAAGGTAATTTTAAGTGAAGCTTTGTCACTACTTACTCTCACAATTGGGAAAATATCAACTGGATCTTAAATAAAAATTGGACTATCGTAAAAGATAACCAGGAGTGGAGGGAAAAGTTAGGAGAGAAATCCGCTATTATTTATAGGAGAGAGGTTAGTATTAAAAGATATCTTGAATCTGGAAAACGCCTTATGGGTCATAGTACAAAACCTGGCATGTATAGATGTGGGGCGTGTAATTTTTGTGGTAATATACTCATGAGTGACAAATTTAAAGTGAAGAAGGAACATTTTGCTGTAAAAAGTAGATTTATGTTGCTCCAGTAGGGGGGTGTTGTATTTGGCTCTTTGCCAAGTATGCCCTAGTTTCTATGTGGGCAAAACTGAGCCAATGCTCAAGAAGAGGGTATGGGAACACGTGCATGAAATCCATAAAAAAAGTAATACAAATGCATTATATAAACATATAATATAGTTTCCAGAGCATCAATTTAAGTATGTAGTTTTAGAACAATTAACAGTTAATCCTAGGGGATGCTCATGGGGACTGATTTTAGAGCAGAAAGAACTTTATTGGCTGCTGAGATGTGATGCAGTGCATGCACCAGATTTTAACAAAATCTCTTCTATTAGTTGTTTGCTAAAACTAAAGCCCTTTAAAAGGTGAAAAGTGCTTGCAAATTTTATATTTATACTAATAGTTTCTTTAATGATAATTTATGCAATAGAGTTGATGTACTTTGTTTAGTTTGTTGATATTTAGATTTTGTCTAGAACAAATGTAATGCTGATCATGTGATTTTTTTTCTTTTAAAACTAGTCTAAAGGTTACATTGTTGCATTTGAAAAAGTCTTTGTATTTTAAAGCAAGATGAAAGTACTTGTGAATTTTTTTATGGAGTTCTTAATGATTTTATATTAAAATAAATGTCAGTTTGCAGTTTGTAGTTCTTGTAGCCTTTCCGAGTTGTTTTCCTGTAGTATATGGTTTGATTCCCTCAGCCTTAATTTGTCGTCTGTGACTGTGCCACGTTATTTTGCTAGAAAGTTCTCCCAGGCTGCTCCTGAAAAGGACCACAGCCAGTGGGTTGTCCCAAGCTGTTAGCAAATGCATTATACATTTTGTGTTTTGAATTTCTGCACCATTCATATAGATGTTAATTAGTACTTCACTGTATGCTATTTTAGTATGAATCTCAGCAAGTCTCGTCTAATTTAACGTGTTACCAGATGCATTTTCTCTAATTGTGAGTTTCAAGGGAAGAGAAGTTTAATGTTTCTCATAATAAGTCTGTTTTCAATGTGAGAGTGTTTTGTCTTGTTTAGAAATTAGCTGCCAGTGTATTTTTTTTCTATAAAATTTGAAATAATGTTGCATAATAACTGCAAAAGTAAAGAAGAAAACAGTATGCACACTGACAGGTTTGAACAGTGTTTATTTTATTTTATTTATTTATTTATTTATTTATTTAAATTTGTTGACCGGGAGTGTCTGACTGGACGTAGGTCCATTTTCAGCGGAGGCCTGGGGAGAAAAGCTCCACAGTTAAAATAAACAGACAGTATATACATTGGATTACATAGTGAATAACAATTTACATAGCAATTACTTACAACATATTTACAGATGAAGAACATAGTACATCAGTAGACAACTAGAATCTTTATCTGTGAAGTGCATACCAGACATTAACAAATGTTGCAAGAAGAAGAAGTTTGTGCTGTATAATAAGTACTGGCTTATGAGCATCTGAGCTTGCTATAATCAAGGTAGTTAGTGGAGTGGAAAGAAAGGTAGTGGTTGGATGGGGTGGATGATATTAGAGTGGGAGTTGCAAGGGCATAGCCAGCATGTTTTTAGTTGCGCTTTTAGTAAAGTTTTGAAGTGGGTGCATGATGGTATGGAGGTAATTATGGGTGGGAGTGAGTTCCATAATTTGGCTATGGCACAAGAGAATAGTGCTTCACCTGCAAAGTTATTGGCTTTAGTGATCTGCAAGTTATTTTTGCTGCTGGATCTTAGTGGTCTGGTGGTGCGATAGGGTTGGAGTAGATTCTGGAGGGATGGGACATTTAGTGGATGGTTTACTAGTTTGTGGGCGAGTGAGAGTTGATACCACTGAAGGAGGTGAGGGAGTTCAAGCCAGCCCAGTTCAGCAAGTGAGAGACAGTGGTGACTACAGTATAATGCCCCTGTGGCGAATTTGGCGATTTTGTTGTAGCAGGTCTCTAGCTTGTTTAGATCACATTGCCTTAGGTTGGTATATATTGGAGAGGCATAAAGTAGGGTGGAGATAAGGTGGGAATTTGCTATTGAAATCTTTGCTGCTTTGGTGAGAAATTGCTTATTTCTGTATAACGCTCCTAGTTTTTTGTGGACTTTTTTTACAGTCATGGATATGTGAATGTCAAATTTTAGTTTATTGCCTATTTCCTAGCAATTTGGTGTGTTCAGTTGGGTATATAGTGGTGTTGTCTTTTGCCGTGATGTCAAAGTGAGAGTTGTTTTGAGTCTGTTTGGTGGGTTGGAAGATGAGTAGTTTAGTTTTGTTTGGGTTGAGTATTAATCGGGCATCGGATAACCATGTTTCAACAGAGGAAAAGGCTTCCTGTGTGACTTTTTGCAGTTTTGGTAGGGACTGGGCTGAGCAGATGATGGTCGAGTCATCTGTGTATTGTATGAGTGTGCCATGTTTGGTGGCAGAGGCTAGATTATTGGTGTAAACAGAGAAGAGTAGGGGACCAAGGATGGATCCTTGGGGAACCCCTATGGAGACAGATAGTTGGGGAGATATGTCATTCTGCCATACAACGGATTGTTGGTGGTCAGACAGGTAACTCTGAAACCAGTTGGTGACCGATTGTGAGAAGGATAGGTTATTGAGGACAGAGATAAGTTGTTTGTGTGGGACCATGTCAAATGCTTTAGATAGGTCTAGGAAAGTAGCAGAGGAGAGATAGCCATTGTTTTTATGCTGAAGGATAGTGTTAGTAAAGGAGAGTAAGGCAGTGATGGTGCTATGGTTTGGTCGGAAACCATGCTGAGTACTGGAAAGGAGGTTGTTAGTAAGGAGGTAGTCTGAGACCTGAGAGTGTATGCATCTCTCTAGTATTTTGGAGAGTGGAGAGAGAATAGCTATGGGGTGGTAATTGGTTAGTTCTGTGGAGGGTCCACCTTTGTGGAGGGGAATTATATGTGATACTTTCCACAGTGTAGGAATGTAACTTTCTGACAGAGATCGGTTAATCAAGATGGATACTGGGTTGGCCAGAGCATCAGCTGCGATTTGTAGGTATTCACTTGGGAGGCTGTCTGCTGCTAATTTGGTGGGTTTAAGTTTAGTTAAGAGTTTTTTTATGTTGGAGGTAGGTACAGGAGAAAAACAGAAGGCAGTGGGGAGATTACTAGTTGAAGGTGTGGGTTGGAAGGGAGGGGGGTTGTGTTGTTTAGCTAGTTATAGTATGGTTTGGGTGAAGTGTGTGTTGAATGAGGTAGCAATATTTTCTGAGGAGTGAGGGATGTTAGGAGGAGGGGTACTGACTTTACCTGGGTGGAGGATGGAGTTTATGGAGGACCAGAATTGTTTGGGGCTGTGTTGTGAGGAGACTAGGGCAGACTGGTAGTATTGGGATTTGTCTTGTTTTATTAGTTTTTTGACTCTATTGCATAGTTCTAGGAATTTCTGTCTAGCTGAGGAGGTTTTGGTTTTGTGCCAGTGCTCCCAGGCTTTATCCCTTTTTCATTTCTGACTTAGTGGTTTTCTGTAGCCATGGGGAGGGTTGTGCTTTGGTTCTGGACAATCTTGTGGGGGCATGGTAATTAAGGATGTTCAGGAAGGTAGTATTAAAAAATTCAACTGCATCATCTAGACTGAGGTACTTTAGAGGATGCCAGTTACATTCTTTGAGGGATGAGATGAATGTGAGTGGGTTAAAGTTTAGTTTTTTAAGTATTTGACAGTAGATGACAGGTTTAGCTTGGTATAGGTATTTTTTGGGTAGGAATGTTGGGGAGTGATCACTGAGGCTATCTGATAAGCAGCCTGTTATATATGACTGGGGGCTCTTACTGACTAGTATCCAATCCAGGGTAGTGTGCTTGGTGGAGTTTTTATTTATCCTGGTTGGTGACTGGACTAGTTGAGTGAAGCCATGAAGGTGTACATGATGGGTTGGATTGTTGCCAGAACAGGATTGCCAGTCAATATTGAAATCACTTAAGATGATAGTTTCTTGGGGGAGATGGTGGGTAGACCAGCTGAGGAGGTTTTCTAGGGGAGGGATGTTTTGGCCAGGTGGGAAGTAGCATCCAATTATGTTGATGGTTTTGTTTTGGTTAATTTTGAGGTTGGTATATATTATTTCTTCATTGCCTATTTGTGGAGCTGATGATTTTAAGATCTGGATGTTTAGATGCTGTTTAAATATTATAGCACCACCTCCTTTTTTGTTTAGCCGGTCTACTCTTAGTATGCCGTAACCTGTAGGGAGTATTTGCTCACTGGTAATGTGAGGTTTTAGCCAGGTTTCTGTCAGGATGACTATATCTGGGAGTACAAGTCTATGGTGGCATGGAGTTCATGGACTTTGTTGGATATACTTCTAATATTTAGGCATAGTAGAAGGAAGTCACTTGGCTTTCTATTGGCTGTAATATGGGAGAAGTTGTGGTTTCTAGTTTGATTATGAAGATTGGGGTTGGAGATGGTAGGGCCAGGGTTGGGGTGGATGTCTCCACTTAGGGCTAGTTTTGATAAGCATGAGATTATTAGTTTTCTCAGTTTTTGAATGTGTTTGTTTATAAGAGAAACTTTATGATTGTGCTCTGTGGGTAATATGTATGGTGGGAGGGTTACTATGTTAAGTTGTAGGGATGCTTTATGTTTGAGTAATATAGTTGGTAGAATATGTGGGGGGGTGCATAGGGATGGTTCTTGAGCTGGTGGGAGGGGAGCTGAGTGTGGGTGAGACATGAGTGGTGGTGTGAGTAGTAGTACAGTGGTAGTGGTTGAGTGGGGGAATGATGGAGCTTTGGTAGGATGTAAGATATGCAAGGAGAGTGCATGCAGTGAGCATAGGAAAGGTATGCTTGTACATGTTAGTTCAGGAGGTGTGACAGTAGTGGGAAGATGGAGGAGGTAGTGTTGGGTTAGTTCTGTGGTTGGCTATTAGAAAGATGGGAGGGGTTTGAGTGCAATAAAGGTGGGACCACTGGGGGTGGGAGGAAATAGGGGGCAGGGTGGGGAGCGAAGCGGGTAGAGTCCCTGTTAGTTGCTGGTATGAGGGGCTGGAAACAATCACAAAGCAAAGACAAGTATGTGTTAAGAAACAATCACAATTGACCAAGGACTGCTCTGAAACTTTAAGTCATTTCTTAATTTCTCAGGTGGAAAAACAGGATAACCTTGTATCAGTAGGCTACTGTGGTCATAGTTTAAATTTACAAACACACAGTATTGATCAGTTATGGATGCTATTTGCTAACAGAAGGGAATAAGAGAAATTGGAAGATGTGTGTGTGTGTGTGTGTGTGTGTGTGTGTGTGTGTGTGTGTGTGTGTGTGTGTGTGTGTGTGTGTGTGTGTGTGTGTGTGTGTGTGTGGTGGGGGGGGGCTGCTTACAACCAAAGCAGAGTGCTCTCCAGGGGAAAATGAATATTGGCTCAAACAGGTAGACACATACTCAAAGTTAACTGCAGCTGTTTGCAGACAGTTCAGACCCGGACTGCGCTTTTCTTACAAGACTGTTAAAGGTGGTACCGCAGTTGAATACTTAAGAGTGGTGTTAGGTTCAAAGTTAACTGTAGCTGTTTGCAGACAGTTCATACCCGGACTGCGCTTTTCTTACAAGACTGTTAAAGGTGGTACCGCAGTTGAATACTTAAGAGTGGTGTTAGGTTCAAAGATAACTGTAGCTGTTTGCAGACAGTTCAGACCCGGACTGCGCTTTTCTTACAAGACTGTTAAAGGTGGTACCGCAGTTGAATACTTAAGAGTGGTGTTAGGTTGGAGAGACACTGAGCCTTCATGGGGCCTGCAGCAGAGTGGATTGTCATTTATAGTAACTGGGAAGACACAGCCAAGTAAGTAATGGGATACTGGTATGGCTAGCAGGGGCCTGTTTCATTACCCTGCATAGAGCTCTATTTGTTCATGATCTAGTTTTGTTGACTCTGCAGGTACAGTGGATATAAAAAGTATACACACCCTTGTTAAAATGCCAGGTTTTTGTGATATAAAAAATGAGACCACAATAAATCATTTCAAAACTTTTCCCACCTTTAATTTGACCTATAACCTATACAATTCAATTGAAAAACAAACAAATCTGTTAGGGGAAAAAATATAAAAAATAAAAAACATACAATAAGCTGGTTGCATAAGTGTGCACACCCTTAAACTAATACTTTGTTGAAACACCTTTTGATTTAATTACAGCATTCAGTTAACCAGCTTATTGTCTGTTTTTTATTTTTTATATTTTTTCCCCTAACAGATTTGTTTGTTTTTCAGTTGAATTGTACATGTTATAGGTCACATTAAAGATGGGAAAAGTTTTGAAATTATTTATTGTGGTCTTATTTT
Source organism: Protopterus annectens (assembly GCF_019279795.1). Classification (NCBI taxonomy): domain Eukaryota; kingdom Metazoa; phylum Chordata; order Ceratodontiformes; family Protopteridae; genus Protopterus; species Protopterus annectens. The sequence goes on from NC_056731.1 coordinate 319,056,360, forward strand.
TTTATATCACAAAAACTTGGCATTTTAACAGGGGTGTGTACACTTTTTATATCCACTGTCTATGCTGCAACAATACAGAATTATTAGCCATTCATGTAGTTGAGACTTGTACTAAATGATGTTACCAGAGATAGTCTTGTTGACAGAGAAGAAATAGGAAGGTCACAAATGAGAAATGGGTGTCCTACAAGCATGTAAGACCCCCCTAAAAAAAGGTATTCCATATTCAGTAATATTTCTGATGTTTGTATGACTTGTGGATACTTGTACAAAGGCTGCTGCATTTATATTGGATTGTGAAACATAAGCTAAACATGTTTTATTTTAGTAACATATTTTTGCAGTACTTTGTTTACATCTTTCAGCATCTGCAAAGGGGTTGACATTTGTCAGGTCATACAGCCTGCATTATTTGGCATGGTGAATAGATAGCTATGACTTGTTAATAAGTTTCTTCCTGTGGCAGGAGTGGAGGGTTTGAATTTATCCACCTTCATTTACCTGATTTATCTGAGATGTCTGACATTGAGCAAGTCACTTAAACAGATGTTGTTTTGGAGCAACTGGGAATTTGGGTTAAGCTCCTCAATGGTCTCCTGGACTGCATGCCTCATAACTATGAATCTGTTGTCATTGTTTGCCAGCCATCCCCTATTGCATAGCTGATCTAATTCAGGAAACCTTATAGCAATAGCACCAGCACACCATTTTTAATGTAACATTGGTAATTTATTCTTCAACACCAGCAGGCACTGCATTTGTAGGCGAAACAATGAAATGCAAAGCTGTTTGCCAGTAACAACTTCTGCATTAGTAATTTTTCTCTTTAATGTAGAATTATTCAGATGACTTTTACTTCTGCAGAGATTGTGCATTTTGACTTAGCATATGTTATCAGGTGGTTAATATTTATTATGATCTCATAAATACTCTTCTATTTAAACTGTACAATACTTGGCTCCATCATAAGGTATAATGGTAGTAATTTTATATACTTAACGTAGTGCATCCAAAGCTACCAATAAAGTACATGAAATGTATTTCTTCATAATAATAAGGGGTGTACACTGTCAACAAAGTGGCTATAATTTTTTGTGGGATTGAGGTCTGTCTGGACGAAAGTACCAAGTACTTCTCTTGTCTTTGTTAAAAAATCTTTAATCTGGCTCTGCATGACCAGTGTGTGTGTGTGTGTGTGTGTGTGTGTGTGTGTGTGTGTGTGTGTGTGTGTGTGTGTGTGAATTAGGTAGGAATACTTTGGCTACTGTGTGCTTGTGTGAAACAAATTTAAAATATGAGATTTTGGTCACAATTATTATTAAACACAGAAATCTGAGAAGGATGGGGGGTTGTCTGTAGATAAAAATTACTAGCTATGATAAAATTAAGTTTTTAGATTGTCTTTGCAGAACTAGTGAGCATTTGTGTAAAGCAAATTGGAATACTTTACTATGGCCATTTTTTAAACACCACAATCAATAATTGATGAATACAAATATTAGTGGATTATAATGACAGCAGTATCAGGTGCCTTTTATTGTAGAAATGTTCTGAAATGGGTATGTTTTGCATTATTGGTTCATATATTTTGTTTCAATGCTTACTGGAAAATGTTCAAAACTACATATTTAAAATGCTAACAAACATGGCATTAAACAAGAAATAGATTTAAAACAATCAGGGATGTGAATTAAAGAACACACGCATTGATGCATGGTCCTAAAATGTATGCTGGGGCCCATGGTTTCAAAACAGCCTGGGGACCAAGGTACACAATCCACTACTGGTCAGGTGCATTTTCAATGAATGTGAGTTTTGATACATTTTTAATGAATGTGAGTATTGATGCATTTTCAATGACTGTGAACTTCAAAGGAAGAGACTTTTATTATTGCTCATACTAAGTCTGTTTTCAAGAAAAGCTTACTATTGCTCATGCTAAGTTTATTTTCAATGTGAATCTGTTTTATTTTGTTTAGCAAATGGCCATCAGTGTTTGTACTCTAAAATTTGAAATAAAATTTATTAATTTATTTATTTTATTTTATATTTGTTTTCCGGGAAAGTCCGACTCGACTGGACACATGTCCTTTTTCAGCAGTGGCCCGGGAAGAAAAGCTCCATATTGAAACATACAGAAATACAATATATAAATAGAGCATATAGGGCACAGAAGTTAAAATACTATCTAGATACAGTTTGGACAAGCAGTTATACATACAGACTAGTTAAAGAATATCAAAGTTTAGCTATACACAGTAATTAGATTAAACAATAAGTAGAGAGACATTGCATCATTAAACCTTTCTGTATAAGAAAATAGAGAGACCAATATGACAATTACACAAATTCTGAACACAGTTTATTAAGAAATTGAATTGTTAAGTCTTAATATCCCATCAGCTCTGCAATGTTATAGTACTATGGAGTGTTAGTTTACAGAGAGACATAGTCAACAGAATAAACAGAGGGCATGGATTTGTCAGTAAGTGAAACAAAGTAGTAGCAGAGTCAGAGGGAGAGGTTCGTCTGGTGCAGAGCAAGGACACAGCCATTTATTGAATAAGTGGCTTTTTAGTATTGTTTTAAACTGGGCTACTAATGTAACCATTGTAATGTTTTCTGATAGTGCATTCCAGATTTCACCTACATAATTTGAGAAGAGGGAGTCTCCAGCTTGGTTTTGGTTATATTGAGTTTTATGTGATGTTTGTTAGTAGACCATAGGGTTCTATTAGTGGCATATGGTTGAAGAAATACTTGCAGAGCAGGTGTTTCCTCAGGTTCATAGAGTATTTTATGGGCCATGGTTAACTGGATGTAGTGAAGGAGATGGGGGAGCTCTAGCCAGTTGAGTTGCCTGAGTGCTATACAATGGTGAGATCTAGCTGGTAGGTTTGTAGCATATCTGGCAAATTTGTTATAACAAGATTCAAGTTTTGCTAGCTCAGTTTTTTTAGATTCTTGAGTATGGGAGCTGTACAGCAGTGTAGAGATTAAGTGAGCTTGGGCAATGGTAGTTTTAGTATGCTTAGTGAAGTAGTGCTTGTTCCTAAACAATGTTCCAAGTTTTTTTGTGTACTTTTTTAATGCTTGGGAAATATGAAGATCAAACTTTGAGTTACAATCAATTTTAACTCCTAAAAGTTTGGTATGTGGTGATGGGCAGATGATGGTGTTATTTAGTGACACAATGTTGAAAGTGTTAGTGGGTGGGGCTGATTTAGTGGGTTTTAAATTGATCTATATCTCTGTAATCATTTCAAATTAAAGAAGAAAATAGTATGCAGACTGACAGTTTTGGACACTGTTTATGGTAACTTAGGGGAAGAAAGCCACGTACTGGGACACTAGTATGGCTAGGATGAAGACCTGCCCCATTACCCTGTCTATGGCCTCATTTGACCATAATCATATTCTGATAGGCTGAATGAGTCTGATACCTGCAAAACTTCTAATATATGTCCTGTCAGATGCTGAAAGTTTCCTGTAGCAAGGATGGTTAATGTCACACAAACATTCATGTCCATTGGGATAAGCAGTCCACACAGCCCATTGATTCCATGGGAGGGCAGTACATGTCTACTAGTTCCCATGTAATGTCTTTGTCCACACAGTAGTGGTTGACAATTTCACAGTCATGAAGTTGATGATATGTCATACACTGGCAGACTCATCTGTGGCTTGGTGGGTGGCAACACACAACATAACAGACACTGGCTAGACTGCAGTCGGTAAAGCATACTGACCAGCCATAGCAGACACTTCTCCTAGCATCTTACCATGAACTATACACCTGTGCATCAAAAATCAATGGTGTTCAAAATAGCTGCCCACCATGGTTCATCACATTAATTTTCTATGTTTCTAAATCATTGTGTAATGTTTGGTTTTATTATTTACATATGCAAGGGATCTCATTAGCATGTTGATACTCATTTGCATGTCATACATACCAGACTACTTTCTTGCTAGCACAGTCACAGCATGTGTGCCTCTGAATAGCCCCCCCCCCCCCCCAGTGCATCACTGCTTATCATTCTGTTTCACTTAATGTACGGCACTATTTGTTTCTTTATATCCCCCAAGAGATTATGTTTCATCAAATTGAGTACTTGCCCCATCTTTTCATGGTGAAGATTAAAAAAAGAAGCTTGCTGTGTAGTATAAGTGGTTAATAATTAAAAGTCTGGGATGTAAGAGAAGTGTGGCACTGACTTTGCAATGTTGACACAGTAACAGTTTAAATTTAAAGAAACATGAGACAGATAGAGAGGTGGGGGTAGAAGAAAGAGGGAAAGAAAATCACAATTACTTCCCAAGTAAGAACTAGAGTCAGAGCTAGATTCTAATTCAGCGTTTAGCTAATTACCAGTATGGCAAGTTATTCATTGGCTAAGTATTTTAAATTGATTGTAAATCTTGGCAAATGTACCAAAAAAAAAAAAAATAAAATCAAAAGATAAACTGTTGAAAAAAATATGGAAGCAGTCAAACAAACTTTATTATACCATGATCCCCCCAAAACGTGCATGCTGATTGGCCAGCGTGCCCATTGTAAATCGAGTTATACTAATGGAAAAAGGTCCGGTCGCCCGGACTTTTTTCCATTAGTATAACTTCTTTTTAAAACACTGTCTCACTATGTTAAATGGGTTTAACATAGCGAGACAGCTTTAAAATAAGCAACGGAGATCTCCGTTGCTTATTTTAAAGCTGTCTCGCTATGTTAAACCCATTTAACATAGCGAGACAGTGTTTAAAACAACGGAGAAAGCAAGATCTCCGTTGCTTTTTATGTTCGCTATGTTAAATGAGTTTAACATAGCGAGACAGTTTAAAATAAGCAACGGAGATGTCCGTTGCTTATTTTAAAACTGTCTCGCTATGTTAAACTCATTTAACATAGCGAGACACTAAAAAAAGCAACGGAGATCTTGCTTTCTCCGTGCTTTGCTCAACTCTGATGTACTGCGCAGGCGTGCAGTACATCAGAACTGCCGCGGATGCCAGACATCTGCGGAAGGGCAGTAAACAGGCATTATACTATGCCATTATTTAAGAAAAGTAATAGTTTCTTTTCTTAAATAATGTCATATAATAGCAATAACCACTTCTGGTGGTAATGCTAAATTTACCCACGGTTGGCTTTGTTTGGTCCCTGGGCTTCTCGACCAAACCACGCCAACCGTGGGTAAATTTAGCATTACCCACACCCAGGCGTGGGTTATTGCTATATTAATCACCCTTACATCTCATCTTCAGTACCTTCTAGGTTACAGAATTACAGAAATAATCAAGCCTTTCATAAAAATTCATCAAATCATTTATCAAATCAATAGCAATCCATATTTGCAAACACACACTAACATTTCAAAACAAATAGCACCAAACTATATCAGTATTTTTTTCTCAAAAGAACAAATGCATTGTACCTCAGGATAAAGTTAATAATATCTGTTTCAAATGAACACATACTGTGAGGTTAACTTTTTTCTTACCACACTTTCAAAACAGCAGGATCCCCATCAGATGCACATCCCAGCACTCGCTATTCAGAAAGGATTTATTTCAAGTAAATGCTTGTGTAAAAGTGTTTTAACCTTTCTAATATTTTTCTACATACCACAATAGAAGTGCTAGCACCACTGAAAGGCAGTGGAGCCAAGATGTCAGTGTGATTAATAAGGTTTGCTTCACTGCTTCTGCTTGTTTATTTTGTCACACTATTTTTACCACAAGTCCACCAAGGTTTATATTTACAGACAGCTGTACTGCTCAATCTGCTTGCTTCTGAAGTACACATAGTCCCTGGTGCATCCAAAACTACTTGGAAGTTTACTCCACAACTCAGTTCCCAGTCTGGGGACTGTCCACTCATCTGTGTTAAGATTACACAGTGGCCCATCAAGGATAAAACACACTGTTGAATTGTAACCTGGGATGATAGCAATGGTGGGACTAGGTAATTTACCTGCTTGTCCAAGGCAGTGTTTGTTGGAGTGCAGGTTATGTGCATGAAAGTCAAAAAGAAAACTCGCCTTTTGTTTATTAGGGAGACAGTCTACTTTAATGAGATTGTCATAGTGGTACTCAAAAGGTTTGAAGAGGGAGATGAACTCTGAAAGTGTATTTGCTGCTATTTGTGCTGCTGTTGTGTTCCTGCTCAGGCAAAGCAACATTAGTGGAAAAGAATATTCTAGATGTGACATTAATACGCTTTACCTGATAATGTTGACATGCTAAAAGTCACTAGGCCACCTTCTAATGTTTTCACTGGACTACATAATATAGTAAACAGTGCAGGATACCTCATAGCTAAACATATTTGCTTGAGACCTCTCTCATTTTTGTTTTCCTTTTTTCAGTATTCACGTTTTTTAGTGATTTGTGAGTTGTTATGATAAGGTCAGAAGAATGGGAATCAAAGTTTAACGAATTCAAAAGACCAAACATATTGTGTCATTGGAACATGATAATTTACCTGACTGACATGCTGTTGTGGATCCCTTCCTTAGATTGTTTAAACTAAGCTTAGCTACAGAACATACCCTCAAGAAGTGGCAAACTGAAGTGATGATGTCCCTACACAAGGGTGGCCCTACCATGGACTCAAGAATCTAGGGTGGCCCTACCATGGACTCAAGAATCTACAGTCCAATTAGCCTGGGTAATCTGATTTGCAAAGCCTAGGAACAGATTATATCTGACCTCATAAACTGTAATAACAAAACCCTTATTAGGGTGGACCTATATCAGTTTTCCTTTGTCAGATGGAAATCTTGCCTAATTCATTTAATTAACTTCTTTAAGAAAAGCACACAGGCTGTACACACTACTCATTCTGTTCACACAACGTATTTGCTTCTGGACAAAACATTCAACAGTATACCCAATGAAGGCATCATTAATAAGTTAAGTGCCTTAAAAGTAGATCCATACACAGTGAGGTGGACAGCCAAATGACTGAAAGGTAGAACCTACATAATTAAGGTGGCTGGCACCTCCTCAGAAATTATGAAGGTAATTAATGGTATGCCCCAGTGCTCAGTACTGTAACCCTTCCTTTTCAGCATCTACTTCTCTAATCTCCACACTAGGAGCAATGACTTTTGGTTAATTAAGTTTGTAGATGACTGCACACTGGGTGTTATTGTCAAATCTCCCTCTGATACCCATTCATTACAGCAAGAACTAAGCTTTATAAACAAGGGTGTATGGAAAAAAGGTGAAAATTAAATATAAAAAGTGTAGTATTGTTACATTTGGTAAACAACTGCCTCTTTCAAGGTATAGTATGGCCAATACCCCACTCCAAAATGATAATGCATTCATGAATCTTGGAATCTAAATTAAAAGTCCCCTTTCCGTTGGTCATCATTTAGCAACAGTTGTTGAAAAATCATTTTAATTAGCGTAATTAATATCTAAACGCATAACATCCTGAGCAAAAGAAGTTATCATCCCTCTGTATGCAGCTCCTAAATACACCAATTATTGAGCCCCCTTCAATATGTAACCTTCTAGACAGATCAAACAACTGGAAATGCCTCAGATGTACCTAACCAAAGGGACTACTGGCCTAAAGTGCCTGAGCTACAAGGAAAGGACTGAAGTGCAATTCCTTTGCACAATTTCTTGCTGGGTGATCTATACCTTGAATTCCATCCCATTAGGGACCCCATCTTCCTTCATCTCCTGCATCTTTACTAGTCAAATAGCTACAATAATACCATAACTAGGGACTTAAATCTCCACCAGCACATAAATAATACATGCTGGAGAAACAGATTTATTACCCAGTACCTACCTACTTCTAGAACAGACTTCCCCGGTAAATTAGACAAAGTGCCAGCCCAGTATCTTTCAGATTAAATCTGGATTAATAGATGGGTACCTATAAATTTAAACCAGGACTGACTTGCTTTCTTGAGAAAGGGATACAGCATCAAAGTAGGTATTGGCCCAGATTAAATGGTTTTGTGACTCAGCTTTCTTGTCTTTCCTATGATTCTATAATTTTATGTCTTTTGGGGTACAGAGACTCCAGTTGTAGGTACACTTTCTTCAAATATTGTAGTTTAAAAAGACTTAGACAACAAGTAATATAAACATAAATGTGTCTATAGACATTAATAACAAGTAAAACCTGTTTTCATTTCTGGTAATGGCTGTCATAGAGGAAATGTAAAGATAGAAACCTCTGCTGGATCTCACCTGCATTTCATGGTATAAACAGGCATTTTTTTACCCTGCAATGAAATGTGTGGTTTTCTGGACAGCAGCAAACATAGTAAACCAAAACAGTATACTTCTGACTGCCACTACTGAATCATACAGAGTGCTGATCTCAGGGAGAATGGCACTGTATTATACAAGCCATAGTGAATCTGCAAGAGAAGACAAAGCTGAATTTTTCAGGTACTTGAAATTATATTGCAAGTAATGATCAGAAGTAGACTGTTGCAGCAATAAATTCTTTATTAATTTTGTTAAACAGTATTCATAAGGTCACTCTGAGCTGCATGCCATAGTACGCAATCAGGTTTGCATGGCCAGGATTTACAAAGAATTGCAACTGTTGTGGACCTGAGGATTTAAGAAAATAAGATGCAGACCCAATTTCTGATATCCAATTGCCTGGATTTGAGGATAACAGGGAGAGATGTCCCAGTACATGACTTATCAGATTGCAAGGAAAATGATATGATAGCCTAATACAAATAACCATCAGTCATTCAATACCAGACATTAGAATTTCACACCACTTATTGTTCAAAAAATACAAGTTGATGCAAAACTTGTTCTAATAACTTTTAAATGAATTAGAGTAATATGTAAAAATCATCTCTGATTTTAAGCCTTTGTCCCCCCCTTATTTTTGGCTTCTCCAGAATTCTTGAGCAAGGAAGTTGAGAGGTATTGAGATATGACCAGGAAAGGTGGAAGTAAGTCACCAATGGCAGCTTATTTATCCTGAGGGAAAGGAAAGCATCCTGCTCTGTCCCACTGCTGATTCCCATTGTAGCTCACAAGCACAACAGGCATCTTTAAGGGCCATGAATGTGCATGCCTCACCAAGCAGTACAATGCACTGCATCTAGGATCTGCACATGCATGGGAACATGTATGTGTTACAGCATCAGTATTCTGAATGGCCACAGGATACTGCAGAGGCCAAGGATTGGAGCTAATCAGAAACCCTGATTGCTGCTTACATGATGGTCTTTCTTGACCAACTGCCATTTGAAGAAGAACAAATGGGATGTCTGGGTCATGACAGCTGGCAGACCTCGGAGATAAAATGAAATTAAAAAGACACCAGTCACTGGAGATCCCATACTGTTGTGAAGCTCTATTCATACAAATATCAATTACTTCACATATCAGATTAAGGACTTCTCTGTCAGGTTAGGCATACTTATATTCAGTTTTCTTTAATAACATTGAAGCAAATATAACATTCTTCTCCACACTATTTGAATTATGCAGTAGAATGATATTTATTCCATAAGGTGATGTGTCATGTGCCAACCTAATAGGCAAGGAAGGATTGGCATTTGTTAGCATCTTGTCCAACAGTATCATTTATTTTGGTCATCAAAAAGGCTCATTCATATATCTCCATTTATTGCCATATAGATTAATCTTACACCACTGCATTCAGCTGATCTAGAAATGCCAAGAGATTTCTTAAAAATACCCAGTAGTAAATCACTGATCTTAAATGTGATTTTTGTTGTGACACATTCTAATGTTTTCATGCCTTTAACACAAATCTCATTTTGTTCTGTGATTTGTGCAGCCCATCTACATCAGTTTTTGCTATTTGCCTTTGTTTTAGATATACATTTGTAGAGATAATTGTGGTTAGTGAAATAAAAATGAGATCCGCAAACTGGGGAATATTCTACTAGACATGCAACAATTCAAGATTACGTGAAGAAAATCAGTACATGCTGCAAATAACAAGAGTCCCACTCTTTGTGCCTTAAAAAGCAGTGTTGTTAAATTTGGGAAGAGGGTATATCTACTTTGGTTACACAATTAATGGATAAACATTAAATGATGATGATAAAATTTAAAATCGAGGAAATATTATAGACAATAAGCAAAACTTAGATTGCTGTGTTAAAACCAAAGTCAGAAGGCTTGCTCTACAGCATATTTCAAATGCATAACTCTAAACTGTCCAGATTTTCACAGAATGTCTGGATTTTTGTCTCATATGTTTAGTCTATTCCTCATAAAATTTGTGGTTTTCTGGCAAATCACTGAGGTTTGAAGTCACTAAATAGTGACATACATTTGCATTGCAGACTTAATCTCATTCAGAAAATGCATGCTCGCACAAATCCTGTTATTCTAGCAGCTTTCTAAGTTTATAAGAGTAATATTTAAAGTTTGTCCCTATTGTTGGACTTCATTCCCCCCATTATTTTAGGCTTTGTCCAGATTTTTTATACTAAGATGTTGGGAGGTATGTTCACATGTAAGGCATAACTAGTAGACTACGGGAAGGAGGCATGTTCAAATGTAAGGTATAACTAGTAAACAGGAAGTCATTGTATCCCTATATACATAGTTGATCAGGCCATTTACAGAGTATAATCTTAATTATGCAGTCTAAAAACAAGCTTCCTGACTAGAGCAGCAGCAAGGAAAGTTGGCATACTTAGATTATCTATACGGCATTGCAGTGGTGAATGGTGATCACTTAAAAACTGCTTCTACAGTGTCAAACTCTTTTATGAATTGTTTGATAATTCATAAGTTGTCATTATGCAATCAGAAACATGATCACTTATAGACAGCTTGTAAACTATATGTTCTGTTTATTTTTTAAATATAGTTTAAATGGAAGCTTGTAACATGTCAAACATTGTAAATGTTCAGTTACCTCCAACAAGTTGATAGTCAGTGCAGGTGCCTTTTTTGCCCCAGTCTTACTGTAGCATTGCTCCTGATGCAGCCTAAGAAAGCTCAAGCATTCTTAAAGAAAATTGAGGGGTTGCAAAACATCAATTAGTGTAACAGACTACAGGACATGTTCTCTGCTCTCTATATCATAGATTTTTTAATAGGGAAGCTGTGCTTGACATATAAAGCAAATGGTAACCTAATTCTAATTGAAAACTTGCATCTGCAATATAAAACAATTATAATCAACCCAAGATCCTGTAAGAAGTTTCTTCAAACTAGCATAAATAAAATAAAAAAAATTAAAAAAAAAATTAAAAAAAATAGAAAAAAACTGATCAGATTAATTATGTAGTGACTACCACATTTCTAGAATAAATTACCATTTGGAATAAAATTAAGTATCTCACTAAGAATATTCTAAAAACAAATTGTTAAATATGTAGAAACAGAAAATGTTAAAAGTTATAATGGTAACAAACTAGAACAGCAGGCTATAAATCTGCCACCATAATCTATGACCTGTGAAGAATAACATAATTCCATTTCGAAAAATTCACATGTAAATCTTTTACCTTGAACCATGAGCTTTGTTTTGCCTGCCTAAACCCATTCATAAATTGATCAAGTGATATTAATTATCTCAACCTTTTAATAACTGCACATTGATGATTCCCTATAATTTCTGATGTAATACAATAAAATAAATACTTCTGCATGTTACATAGTTAAATTTAGTTAACTCAGAACTGCCAATGGCCCACATTTGGACTATGCATAAAGCAGACTCCTTTGTTATATGCAAATTTACACTTTCCAGTACAGCATATTCCTTCCTGAAAGTATATAAATTAATAGATCTTCTAATTTAAAGTGATATTGAGTTCTACAGTCTGGGGATCAATTAACTTATAAAGCCATCTCTTTTCTTAAATCTGTTGAGATTAACAATGTATTGAGAACCTTTATATTTTGGATTATGAGGCTTTTCTCTTAAAATAAGTTTTAAATTTGATCTTAACTCATTATACTTGATCGTCCTGTAAACTGGACAACGTTTTCCTGTAATGATTCTGTATAAAATGCTGAATAGATTCAACTCTTTTAATCTTTCTTCATAACTTAATTTGTTCAAATATCTAAGTTTTTTTGTGTACCTTCTCAGAATCTTTTCAAAGTTAACTAAATCAGCTACTGATAATGTGCAAAACATTAAATTGTACTCTGATGATCTAATCAGTGATGTATACACATTTATTAAGACTTTTTGATATTTTGTTTGTACCGTACTAAGAATTAGGCCAATCTTCTATATAGCCCTTGCTCTTAATTCTTGACATTGTTCCTGAAATGTAAAATTCGTGCTAATTATGAAGCCTAGAACTTTAATATGATCTACAATCCCCAGTACAGTACCTCTGAGTTTTATTTTCAGATTTACTATATCTCCATAAAGAACAACCTTACATTTATTGTAACTGACCCTCAATCCAACTAATCTTGCCAAGTCATGAATCTCTTGCAGATACTGGTTCAAGTAAGCAATGTCATCTCTGCAATTTAGCTCTGTTCTAATTTTGTAGTCATCTGCATATTTACTAAGACAATTTTTTTGCAGTGTGGCATACCTGCAAATATAATGTTAAACAGCAAATTTACAAATGAATCCAAGGAAGTCAGCAAAATCACTTCTGAAAAACAAATCCAAGTGTAAGAAAACAGAAGATGATACAACAGCAAAACATATTTATTAAAATTCCAACACACTTGTAAAGGCACTAAAAGTAAGAAATGAGCGCTTTTGGCTTTTCACCTTCTTCAGATCTGTGTGTTGGAATTTTAATAAATACGTTTTGCCATGGTATCATCTTCTGTTTTCTTGCACTTGATAATGTTAAACAGGATAGGGCCGAAAATTGACCCCTGAAGTTCTCCACTATTTAGAGGTAGCCATCTAGATGTTTTCATGTAGATGTTCACACACTGTGATCTACCAGTTAACCAGTTGTTAATCCTGTTTATAACATAGTCATTACCCTGTATTTTTAATCCCTCAATAATTTGAATATGTTCTAAAGTATCAAAAACTTTGAAATATCCATGTTTACAACTGTAACTGATTTCCCTTGATCGCTTAGATATATTCACAGAAATCTGTTAGACATGTTAATGCTGATCTTCTTTTAATAAACCCAAACTGAGAGTAGTCCATCTCTCTCCCATATTTTTATCATCCATTAACAGGTGTACAATGCATCTTTCACAGAACCTTCCAATTATAGATGTTAAGCTTATTGATCTATTGCGTTCAATGATTAGTCTGTCTCCACCTTTATAGATAGGTGTGACATAGGATTTTTTTCCCAATTATCAGGTACAAATCCCAGTCTCAGTAATTTGTCAAATATCCATCTCAGTGTTATTATTAAATCAATGGAGATAACAGATACTAACTGCCCAGGTATGGAGTCTGGGCCAATTACACTATATTTGTTGACTTTACATATAGCAGCTTTTACTATTTCTTGCTTGATGCTGGGACAGTCAGTCTAATTTGAAGTGGATACTTTATTCAGGTTAATACAGTTTTGTTTATATGAGAATTTGGCAAAGTAGTTATTGAATATTTCAGCTATCACCTGTTTATCTGTAACTGCAATTTGATTGTGCTTTATTATTTCAGTTCTCCAATCTAGTTTCTTTAAATATACGTACTTATAATTTTTTTATTATTGTTTTCTTTGCTCATTAGTGTCAACCCATTTCACCCTTAATAAAAAGTATCTTTCTTTTTAATGTTTTTGTGATGTTATTTAAACATTTCTTGTTATATTTTGAAACATTTCTAGTAATTTTCTTATAATCCCTTTTCTTAATATTAAATAATCTTGATAGATTCCTGTTCCACCAAGGCTTTTTTGCCCAAGTTCCTTTTCCTATCATCTTATATGTTGCATATTATTCATATGCTAAGTTTAACTCCAGTTTATGTTAAAAAAGTCATAACTCAGTTTAAACCTATCCAATATATTCAGATCATATATTTTTTCTCTTTTCTGTAATTATTTTTCAATGTTTCATCCACGTGAAACAAGATTGAGTCATGATCTGAATTCCCTGCAGGCATGAAAGTTTCTATGTTAGTAAGCAGATCACCTGCATTGGTAAATACTAAATCTAAGATATTACCCCCTTATAGGTTTCTCAACTAACTGGGTAAAATAATTATCATACACTTCTTCTTCTTCTTCTTCTTACGACTTTACCTGGTTAGGGGTTGCCACAGTGGATCACCTGTCTGCTCATGATTGGCAGTAGAGTTTTACAGTATCGAGTTGCCAGCCCGGCACCCAACCTTCCATGGAAGGCACACACACACTCACACCTAGGGCCAATTTAGAGTGTCCAATCCATCTACAGCATGTCTTTGGGATGTGGAAGGAAACCGGAGCACCCGGAGGAGTCCCATGCGACCACAGGGAGGACATGCAGACTCCACACAAAAGGCACCCCAGCCGAGGATTGAACCAGAGAATCTCTTGCTGTGAGGTGATAATGCTAACCGCTGCACTACTGTGGCCGCCCAAAATAATTATCATACACAATTTCCATTAAAAGTCCTTCCATACATGTTTTATCAGTTTCATCACAATATCTGGATAATTAAAGTCATGCAGTATTAATCCTGGCACTTCATCTATATTTTGTCTCAAAGCTTCAATAAATGCACTTTATGGCAGTGAACCCATTTTCAAACTACAACGTATTATTATGATCTTAACATCACCATCTTTTTGATCCATTTAAACATAATAGACGTGATTTCCTGGTCATCATTTTCTATAGGAAGTTAGTGTTAATTGAAGAATGTATTAACATTAAGGCCCGTCCACTCCTCCCATCCTTTCTTATTATTTCATATTTTGTATACTCAGGTAGATTTAAATTACAACAACCTCAAGCTTCTGAAATAGCTATTATTTTATCTGTTTCATATTTATATAAATTAATGTTTATGTTATCAGGGCCTGCCTGTTTACCTTACCTCCTTTCTCTACAAAAGTGTGCATTTCAAATGTTTTTCTGATAATGTCTGTAACAATTGATGTCCTTGATGGCTAAAGTAAATCTTGTCATATCTAAATATTTCAAAGGCCGTTATCAGTTCCTCCCATGTGGTTATGACATCAAAGCTTTTCAAATAGCCCTGCTGCCTGAGCCATGTGTTAAAAACTTTGCCTTTCTCAATACATAATCTGAAAAAAGCTAGGCATGGGGGAATTTCACAGAATGTAACTCTGATTTTTTAAGCAATACATACACACACACATATATATATATATATATATATATATATATATATATATATATATATATATACATATACACAACACACACACACACACCAATTGTGTAAATATACATTTACATATACTACTATCTCTATTCATAAGCTCCAGTGGAATCCAATTTAAGTGATTAGCACCTGCCATTACAAATATGTCCATATAACTATATTTATAAGATCTAAGTTTCTCATATATTTGTGCCAAATTATGGCGTCTAGAAAACTTACAGAACTAACTGTGACACTATTCTTATTCAATGCTGTTTGTGGTCTTAACTGTTGCTTAAGGTGTGAATTCTCAGTTGATAAAATTTTATTGTCCACTTTTTTATGTTTGTTTCACTATCCAATGACTTAATTATGCTATAATCTTTAAGAATATCAAATACATTGTTATAACCTTTCATTTAACCTAAAATCTATCTACTGGTAGACTGCTTAGCTCCTTCTTTAGTCTCCTTTTTACCTACTGATTGTATTTGAAGTGTATGCTTTCTCTCTTTGCTCTATACTTTCAACTTTTTATTATTTCATATTTTGTTTGTCATGATTTCAATTCCTTGCAGGCATAAAAGTTTCTATGTTAGTAAGCAGGTCATCTGCATTGGTTTGTTTCCTCCTTGACCCTGCTCAAGATACCGATTTCAGTGTTTTTAACTGACCATTTCCTCTTTCTAACTTTTTTTTTGCTTGGTTTTTCCCTTATTTATGTTTGCAGCCCTGTCACATATTTCACAGTTGTTATTATCTTATTTATTTTCTGTTATTTTATTTGTAATTATCACTTCTGGGTAAAAGAGAATTTGATCACTTATCATTTCTGTGAGGAGGGGTACTTTGCACGCTGTAATAATTTCAGTATGGACTTCATGTTCATTGTGCTGCTTCCTTTCACCAATTGTATCACTCTTATTGCTATCAGTGATGCTAATTACACTTGCCTCAGCCTCACTTATGGTGCACCATCTCCACACCCTGACCCAACAATATTCAAGGGTAATTTGACAGGAATTTTCACTTGTCCTTTTATCAAAATCACATTTTGATATTCTCTTTTTCTCTCTCTACTGCTTTCTCCTTTTTCTCTTCCTATTAACCATCCTGTTTGATTCTGTATCTTTAAATTATTTAACATGTAATGGTTTTGATAACCAGTGTTTCTTTTTCTTTCTTAAACTGTACATACAGATAAAAATGCTCCCTTTACTATTCCCTTTTGCCACTTCTTTTTTCTGTTCCTTACCACATTGACTGAATAAACTACTGCATAAAAATGAAAATGCATTAGGTGCAAAATGGAGTGCTTTCTAAGTCAATATCTAGCCACTCTGGACTATTCCTTTATAGTATCTATTACCCTCTTATATTTACATCCACAGGCATGGCTAATATGCTGTAGTTTCAGATGTATTATGTCTCTTAGGGATTCCGTTTTAAGACAATGTTCACAGCTATTTCATGCTTCCACCCCTTTTGATTGATAATAGCTTTTACAGCATTTTCACCCTTTTAGATAACCATATTCAATTAGATTCTGAAAAGCATAATTATTCAATGAGTCGATTGCTAACATAAGTCTAAATACTGAACAATGTATTAACCTAATATAAAACACACTCCTTAAGCTAACAACTGTTCCTAACACAGAAAAGAGCAGGAAACCCTGAAAACTGCAGAGTGTTTACCTCACACTATCAAGCCCTATACCCTGAAATGCAGAAATAACAGTATAACTGTTAGTGTTAAAACAAGGACCTCTATTTTTATAAAAGAAAAACTAGTTTTCTTTACTGCTTAAATGCAGAATTACTTCAGGCAATAGAGACCTAACCTACTACCAGTAGAGTAAACAGAGATTTATTCACAACCATGAGTTTAAATATTAGAGTCTTTTAAGTATAAAACACAGGTAATACAGCCCTACTACCAGTGCAACACAATGAAGCAAGCACTTCAATATGCTGGTGTGCAACATAGGGAAACAAGTACTTGAATATTCTGGTGTGTGGCATAGTGAAACAAGTACTTGTGCATGCTGATATGCAACACAGTGAAACAAGTACTTGAATATTCTGGTGTGTGACATAGTAAAACAAGTACTTGTGCATGCTGGTCTGCAAATTAGTGAAACTAGCTGTGTATGCTGGTGTGCAACATAGTGAAATATGCATTTGCGTTTTGGACTGTAGCACAGTAACACAGTGAAAAAAAAACACTTGTGTATAATACTGTGAAACAAGTACTTGTGTATGTGGGAGAGAAGCAAGCACTTGTGTGTTTTGGTGGTGAAAGCTGCCTGGATGATTCTTTTATTTCCATCTGTTTGTACTAATTAAATCTTAGTAAAGTAGTTCATGAATTTCTGGTACGGCATAACAGTGTGTTTAGTTTGTACTAATGCATACAAAACAGTGCATAACACTGTGTTAACAAAAGAGCTGTGGCAAGGTTGTGCGATACCCTGAGCAGTATTCCGTTTTGTTGTTCCCCAGACCAGTAAGAAAAAAGAAGCAGCTTGTGTTCCTTTGTATCATTGGCATTTACTGGGGGGAGGGGGATGTTAGGAAGTTTCTAGAGGTTATGTGAGGGGTATGTTAGCTTGGGCATTACTGTCTGCCTCTGCCTATCAGAGAAATGGGGGCCACACCTGGGGTGAATTTCTGATTTCCTATCCATTGGTCAAGGCTACACTTAAATAGGGTTAGGGATGGACTATGCTTCACATGGATGGGGAGTCTGTTTCAGACCATGTGGATCCCTGAGACATATATCTGTCTCACCAACATGTTTTATTCATGTCACAAGCAAAATTTAAACTCATAGATCTAGTGGTTCAGATGTTGTTCATTTTGCAGATATGGATCCAAGGATGACTTGTATAGCAGGTAAAGATTGCTTTCAGTATTCTGTACGAGCAGAGTTTAGAGATAGGGCTTTAAGCTGGTCCATATACAACAGTGTGTTTATGCCATGGATTCTCCTAGTAAGGATCCTTTGTGGGTATTCCAACTGTTGCATATGTCTGGTCAGGTATATGCCAAAGAGGGCATTATACTTTATGATGGGTCTGATAACGGCTTAATAAAGTGGCACTATGACTTCCTTGGACCTGGATGCAAGGCCCTTACTTATAGGTTGGTCAACATAAAATTATTTTCTTACTACCTTGGCCACATGTTCGTCAGAGGCCAGATTACTGTCTACATATGTTCCCAGATCCCTAACTAACAGGTCAACTCTTAGGGGTGTCTTATCAATGGAGTAATTAGCCTAGGCGGTAGTTTTCCAAAAGGCACTATAATGCATTTCTTGGCATTGAGTTTTAATTCATGACTTGGGCACCAGTCATTTGTCTGAGTTAGACCCACTTGTACGATGTTTGTGTCATGGAAGAATCTATGATAGCTTCCAATTTATAGTAATTTTGACATTAGCCTTTATCCTCTGAGAAGTAGATTACAAATAGGAGCAGTCGCAGCATGTAGCCCTGAGGTATCCCGCCAGTGACCACGGGTGACTGGTCTCTTATTGGATGTCTTCTCACCAATCCTGACTTCCTGACTGCCTTGGTCCTCTCTCTGAGACACATGGCAATCCAGCAAATTATGCAGGGGTTTATGGCCAGTTAGGTGAGCTTGTTAACTATCCTTTTAGAAACTGCTTCTGTTAAGCTGTAGCTACTTGCTAAAGTTCATTTTAATAGACTGTACTGGTTGTCATTTGAGTAGCTACAACATAGTGACTGCGCAGATTACCATCACCACTGATCTACTGAGTTCATGAGATGATAGTGTTCAGCAAGGAAACATTATGTAAACAATGCATAATGGCTTTTTGCAACACTACTAAAATGCCTTTTGCCAAATTGTTACAAAGAGTTACAATAGCTTTTTACTACTGTATCTTACACAGACAATTATATAATCATCTGGAAGACAGCAGCTGTTTAAATGACTACTGTAACTGCTTCAAACTGCATCCTTTAACAGATTATACTGGGTAAGCACTGTAGAACGTTAGACCAACATTCAGTTCTAGCTGAGTCCTGGACTTTATGCATTTCATTTTCTGCTTCTACTGCATAAACATGGTTTGTATCTACTAACAACTCTGATAGCTTTCTTGCTGTAGCATTATTGCCTCTGTTTTGGGATTATGTATTTATTACCATAATAAAATATGAATTCACATCAGTTTCCTTACCTACGCCTGCCAAACAATTTGGGCTAATTTATTATTCCCCAGGATTCATGAAGCTTGCACCAGATGCAGGCATCGCATCAGCGTTCTAACACCAAATATGGCCATTGAGCGATTAAGGTACGAGCTGATTCCATGTGCACTAACTGCGTACACTACGCCCGCACAACTCCCGGGCCCTGTATGCTAATTACCTCATGTGCAGTAGTGTAGCATGCAAATGAAGTTATGTAGCGATTCAGGGAGTGGAGCAGGCGTAGTGTAAGCATGCAGAAATGTAAACCGTAGAAAACGGTTTACATTTTTGCAAACATAAAATCGGAGCCATGACAGCCAACCAAAAACATGTATTATATTGTTAATATATGCCAATGTCTAAATATATAGCCATTGGCATAAAAAAATGTAAAAAATATAAAATTAACATGTATTATATTTAGTCGCACTATCGCGAAGTGGAAGCGCAGGGCAGCGGTGCGCAAAGGGGATTGCAAGGAATATATAAAAATATAGAATAAAACCACAATGAAAAACATATCACAATTTCCCCATAATAGTCAATGGCAGGCATGCACACCATACTATGGCGCAAGGGTTGCTAAGGGGCAGTGACAGTGTTATGCGCAGTAGCTAGGAATTAGTAGGCAATGCCATGCAAATGAGAGGAGTTATAGTGAATTGCGGATTCCCCGCTGGTGTAAGGATGCACCTCACAGCTTAGCATTATAACACCGAGATATGCCCTTGAGATAAAGATGACATCAAGAGAGGGGTGTGTCGCCATTGCTGTAAGCACATTGGAGCATTGCTAAACCGGTTTGCCCCTAGCTAGGCAAAGCTGCAGGATAGGGGAGTGTTGAATTGGCCATAGCTATGCTTAACTTAGAGTACACAAGGTAACCGAGTATGTATGTGAACGGAAACAAAGACATGCGTAAACCTGGTAAACCGGTTTTAGCTGCACGCACTGCAGCTGAAACAGGAAGGATATAGGAAAGAAATAAGGAAATGCTGCAGCAGTGAAATTGGAGTACAAATGATTAATTAACACCTAGGAGCCTACAGTGGGCCATTGACAACAGCTAACAAGGATGCAAGCAGCTACCTGCAGAACAGAAAGGGGAGGGGCTGTACTGCAAAGAAAACAGTAAAGTGTCAAAGCAGAACAAAGCCGATTTGCAGTATATCAGCTACAAGGCACATTTTGACATGACTGGGTAGGGAAAGTACAAAACAAGAAAGACGGCAGGTGGATGCTTGCCTGATAATGGGAGGGGATCCAGGTTTAAAAGTGAATTAAAGGGCAACAGATTAATCAAGGCAGGCAAGTAGATCTCCACAGTAAAGGCCCCACACTTGCAGTACTCATTGCAAAACCCATAATTAAGACACGCTGCAGCTGGAATAGCAGGGTAGGCGCTACATAAACCACAAGGGATACTCCTCCATCAACTGCCAGGTCATGTGCAATGTCCAGGGCATTATCATGGATGTGTGTGCTGGCAGCCCTGGAAGCTATCACGACTCCCACATCTGGCATGCCTCACAGCTGTATCAGTTATTTGCCAGGGGGGACATCCCAAATGGCCACCTGGTGGGGGATGCTGGCTATGCATTGGAACCGTAGATGATGACTCCCATCAGAAATGCACACACACCCATGCAGGAATGCCATAATGAGGCACACGCACAAACCAGAATCATCACTGAGCGTGTGTTTGGGATGCTGAAATCACGGTTCTGTTGCTTAGACATATCTGGTGGAGCCTTGCAGTACTCTCCAGGCACGAGTGCCCACATCTTCATAGTGTGTGCCATGCTACACAATATGGTCCTGCAGAAACAGCTGCAGGAGGGACAGAATGGTGAAGGCCCTCAAAGCCCACCACCATTGCCATGGGCCCCACATGCCAGGGACGTCGGGAGGCATATGCACTGTACTGATTTCAGTACAACTTCTTAGAAGAGGGGGTAGCATTTAAAAAAAAAACGTACGTATTTTTAAAGGATGTTGGCTCCTTTAAGGGGGATATGAGACAGTCAGAAGTGAGCTCACGTCATGTCCGGCTGGCCGCGAGCAGGAAATGTGCAGTAGTGAGCAACAAGTGGAAGAAGACAATCTCAAATGGATTATCATGAGTGGGAAATGTGAAGATGGAAGGCAATCAAGTGTAAGGTGTGTGTGTGTATGCCCCCACAGAATACACCTGCTGGCTATAAGTGTTCAGGCTCAAACCCTGTACCTTTGCTTCAGGGTAAGAACAGCCTAAAGTCCTTAACCACCACCATTTCTGACCTTTGTTCAGATTTGTTTTTCTAATGGTTGTTAGCTATGGTTAGAAGTGGGAATGGAGAACTGAAGTTGTATTTCCCCCATTATTGTTTTTGTTGTGTGTCCAGTTTTTTTTTTTGCTAAGGTGTGAAGTGAGAACTGTATTTGTATTCCCTCATTATTGGCTTTGTTTGTCCAGTTTTTTTTCTCCTAAGAGGTTGAGAGCTGTCTAAATGATAGCCATTAAGTGTGTCTTCCTATTTTTCCAACTGCTGATTTAGCATAGTGGTATGTTGCACTGACTGTAATGCAGATGGTTCTCGGTTCAAGACATGCATGGTGATAACACAGCATTTTATTCTAGCAACTTTCCAAAATTATACAAGCAATGTTTAAAATGTGTCCCTGGTTTTTGGGCTTTTGCCCCCCCCCCAATAAATGTTGGCTTTTTCCAGATTTCTTGTGCTGCAAAGTTCAGAGATACAGTTGAGTGTTGACATTTTACAAGGAGCTGAGAGCTGCAGGGGAACTAAAGTTTAGTACTGCTTATGCTGAGTCCACTTGTACTGTTAATAGCACAACAGGTAGTGTACTTGTGTTTGATGCAAAAGGCTGTGGGTTCTTCTCCCACAGTAGGTAGATGCATTGCTGATACTGTACTGTGTTGTAAAGGGGGGTGGATGCTGTAGCCTGTTTTGGCGAAGATATCTAGTAGTAACTATGAACCTGTTATCAGTTTGCCATCCATTCCCTATTGGAATATTACTAGCGTATCATTGTTTTTAATGCAGCATAGGCAATTTATTCCTCAAGGGCAACAGGCACTTTATTTGTAGATGAAACCATGAACTATAAAGTTGTTTGCTAGCAGCAGCCTCTTCATTAGTTACATATTTCTTTAATGTGGAATTA
Source organism: Protopterus annectens (assembly GCF_019279795.1). Lineage (NCBI taxonomy): Eukaryota > Metazoa > Chordata > Ceratodontiformes > Protopteridae > Protopterus > Protopterus annectens. The sequence goes on from NC_056731.1 coordinate 319,079,012, forward strand.
TGTAGATGGCTTTTACTAGTTCAGAGATTGTGCATATTTACTGATACTGGTGGACTGTAGAAGTTTGAGTAGACTTTTATAATGGAAATGTTATGAATTGGGCTGTTTTGTCATTATTGGTGCATGCATTTTGTTTCATTGTTTACTGGAAAAATGTTCAAACCAATAAATTTAAAACACTCTCTAACAACTATACTGTATTGTACAAGGAATATAATTTAATACAATCAGGAAGGTGTATCAAAGAGCATGTGTATGTTTCATGTGCAAGGGGCCTATGATTTGAAAACAGCCCAAAGTTAATCTTTATCTACCACTGGCAAAATATATTTTCTTTGAATGTGGGTTTCAATGCTGTTTCAATGAATGTGAGTTTCAAGGGCAGAGAAGTTTTAATGCTAAGTCTAGTTTCATTGTGAGACTGCATTGCTTTGTTTAGCAGATATTTATTGGTGTTCGTGCTGTAAAATGCAAAATAAAACTTTTCTGGCAAATCATTTAGGAATGAAGTCACTAAATAATGACCGACATTAAGTTTCAGATGTCACAATCTTCAGAAAAATGCATGTTAAAGCAAGACCTGATATTCTATCAACTGTCTTAAGTTTATACAAGATCAATTTTTAGTACTGTTTGTGTGTTCCCCCAATATATTTGGCCTTGTCCAGATTTCCTGCATTAAGAGGTTGAGAGGTATGTGCAAATAAATCGCTTTATAGAATTAGGAATATCCAAACCTCTCAACTGTCCCCAATTTTGGCTCAAAATGTTGCTCTCTGCCTAATAATCTCTCCGCAAAATAGCAATTTTGGAAGAAAACATGGAGGGTTTACTTTTATAAATAACTGTAATGATCAGAGTTACACATTACTTTTATTTCAGAAATGCATGTAGATTCTCTAATTTTGTCAGCTGCTCAATTTAACTGTGTTCATATTAAAATGGTGTCCCTTCTTTGACAGGTTTCCAGGTGTATTGTCTGGCAATTTTATATTTTTGCATCACATTTTTGGTCCGTTTTTCATAAAATTGTGGTTTTCTGGCAAATTAGTGGCAAATCGTTAAAGACTGAAGTTAGAAAATAATGGCAGACATTTGAGTTTCAGATTTCATACCCTTCAGAAAAGTCATACTAATGCAAGACCTACTACTATTCTATTATCTTTCTAAGTTTATAAGAGCAATATTTAAAAAAATTTCCTTATTTTTGGGCCTTTGCTTCAGTTGTATTTATGAGTTTGTTGCTCTAAGAGGTTGAGGTGTGTGTGTGTGTGTGTGTGTGTGTGTGTGTGTGTGTGTGTGTGTGTGTGTGTGTGTGTGTGTGTGTGTGTGTGTGTGTGTGTGTGTGTGTGTGTGAGGTAGGTAGGTAGCATACCTCTCAACTGTCTAAATTTTGCAGAATGTCCAGATTTTTGCCACATATTTTTTGTCTGTTCCTCATAAATTTTGTGATTTTCTAGAAAATCATTGAAGGCTGAAGTTGCTAAATAATGACAGACATTTGAGTTTCAGACTTCATGTCCTTTAGAAAAATTCATACTAGCACAAATCCTGTTATTCTAGCAACTTTCTCATACTAGCACAAATCCTGTTATTCTAACAAATTTCTAAGTTCACGAGAGCATTTTTAATATCTGTCCCTGTTTATTTTAGGCTTTGTCCATATTTCTTGCACTAAGAGGTAAGTAGGGGTGTGTGTGTGAATGAAACACCGTAGTTAGGGGTAGCAGGTGGTTAGTAACTTACTCAAGCTCAAAACCTGTACCTTAGTTACAGAAAACAAAATCCTCTACCCCAACTACCATGCTGCATTTTTCAAAGAACTGACTTTCAGGTTCATTTTCAATTCAAGGAACCGAGTTTGAGTGAATCTATATTATATTACTGAAGAGGCATTACAGCGAATGCCTCTTCATCGACACTAAAAGAGCGAACCATGAATTACGAGAATGGCCGTAGCTTGGCTGGGGAGGGGGGTAGCAGTTTGAGAGCTGTGAGTACAAATTTGAAAATCCTAGCTACACCCCTGCCACAGGCACAGAGGTACTCAGACCATGAACACCCTGAGCCAGCCCCAGTAGTCAGACGGAGGCATGCCCAGTATGCCCATGCCTTGGCAAGGAGGGAACATATAGCACACACACTGACTGTGTAGGCACCTAGGGACTGACACATTTCTCCACCTGCACACACAGTAAAAATGGATGGCACACACACAAAACTACCTGTAAATTGTCATGCATAGGCAGTCTACTGTGTGCATCCAACATAGGCAGCCCTCAACTATTGCACACACAACTGCCATTGGCACAAGGTAAGTCAACACCTGAAGAGTAAATTAAGCTATCAGCATATGCAGATACTGTATGTATAGATTCATAGGTAGGTACTTGGCCAACTGCCAGAGGCCATTCATAAGCCCAGCTAAATTGTGTCAGCTTTTGCCACCCCATTGATTCATTAACTGTCCCTCTGTGGAGCAGAGCCAATGACGGGATCCCTGGGGTGCATCTACTCTTTCGCATCCACTCTTCAAGGTTTCTCTTGCAGAGTGTTAGTGAGGGGCTCTGTATAATGTAGTTAGGGATGTTGTTCCAAAGTATGGGGAGTGTCTGTGACAGGAATCTGTCCCTCCAGCATCTTCCAGTTATTGTTGTGGCAAGGTTCAGCTCACTACAGTGTGTGGCTCACTGTGACATGGATTCCCATAGGTAGAGCATATCCATCAAGCTTGAGTTCGACATGGTTGTGTTGGCCAACGGAGATCATCTCTGGGTAAATGAGATGCCACTGAGTAAAGCAGGAGTTTATTCAGTCTGGCTGCATAGGCCATATGTTGGAGGCCATTATTCCCCTTGGTGAGGTACATTCGTGGACCTCCCAGCTGTTGGAAGTGTCTTCTGAGGTACATCCCACATGGGTTATTATACCCTATGATGGGACTGATGAGTGATGAGTAAAGGGGCACTATAACCCCAGTATGTCTAGATAGGAATCATTTAGTAGTCAGATAGCCTACATAGAAGGATGTCCTAACTACTGTGCAGATATGATTGTCAAAGGGGAGGTCGCTATCTACCTTAGTCCTCAGATACCCCATTACCTCATCTGTATTAAAGTGGCTGCCACTTATGTGTTAATTTGTGAGTGCCAATTCCACAATGGAATGACCATGCAGTAAGTGGCACTTGGCTGGAGGCCGTGACGTTGACACCTTGTGATGTTCTCTCTGAGGCCCCTTGAGGGATGTCTGTGTCAAATGAACTATCAATCATGGCTCCCAGTTCACAGTCATTGCCAGACATTGTCTGCCATAGTCCACCTGTGTTTTCCTGTACCTCTGAGACATATATGCCAAACAGTAGGGCTCCCAGGACTGAGTCCTGTGGGACACCATTCGTGACTGGTCAAGAGTTGGACCTGGAGACCGCTAGTCATGCCATGTGGGTTCTGTGTGCAAGCCTGTTGGCAACCCAACCTGTGATGTATGGGTGTATGTAAAGGCTGGTGTGTTTATCAATAATACCTGAGTGGGGCATGGTGTCAAAAGCCTTGGCGAGGTCCAGGTAGTATGTGTGAACCAGCTCCCCCATCATCTAACATCTTTGTGACTGTATGTAAGACATTGAACAGGTACAGTAGGCATGAACTGCACTCAACCAAGCTGACCTAGGTTGGGTCACGTGTTCGGGGGTTACCAATGTCTTTGTTAATGAGTGCCATGAGGATGCGAACCATACCATTGCAGACCAGGCTAGTCAGGCTTATGGGGTGGTAGTTACCATGGTCAGTTGTGATTCCACCTTGATGGAGTGGAATAACCGTTGCCATGTGCCATTGTATGGGCATGTAACCTGTGGAGAGGCTGAGGTTGGAAAGCTTAATTAGGTGGGGGGGGGGTCAGGTTGTCTTGAACAGTTTGCAAGATGCAGTCTGGGACAACATCTGCCTTCATTGATGCTGTGCTGTGTTCTGCTGTTAGAGAGGGACATTTCCACCTGTGTGTCACTGAAGTGTGGGATACTGTACCTTTCGGGTAGTGTTGTGGGCTCTTTAGGGGGTGAAGTATGCACTGAATGTATCTGCAAGGATGTTGGCGATATCAGTAGGGTCAGCATATTTTGTGCTATATTTCACCGGCACAGTACACATCTGTGTGTCACAACTTAGATCCTTGACATAGCCAAAGAAGGCTTTGTGGTTATCTTTCAAATCCTTGCGTATTCTCCTGCTGATGTTAGCCTTGGATGATGTCATGATGGACCTAAATATCATACTAATAGTGGTCAGTGATGTCTGCCCTTCGTGGGATTTGATGTTTGTCTGGAACACTATCCTACTTCTGTAGTATAGCCTGTTTATTGCAGAGGTCCACCAGACTGGTGTCCTTGTCTAGGAGGAGTGAGTTTTGGTTTACCAGTGATGGCACGATCCATACATCTGTGTAGGTGCTTATAGACTGGATTTGTAAATCTGTCTGTATCTTGAGCAGTGTTTCCCCTTAGCGTGGGGGCTGCAAAACCCCTAACTCCTGTCACTAGTAGTGTAAATTTAGCTGTAGGAAAGGTAAACACTATGGTATCCGTGGGTGGGGGGGATGCTTGGGTGTGGAAACAGTGATAAATTTAGCTGTAGGAAAGGTATACACTGTGATATCCGTGGGTGGGGGAGATGTTTGGGTGTGGAAACAGTGAATAGTTCATGGTCAGATCTAACCAGTGACCGGTTAACCTCCGCTGTGGTGCACCTATTGCCTATGTTGGTGATGACCACTTCTAGTAGTTTCCACCCCTCATTAGGGAGGTTACCACCTGATACAGGGCATATGAGGTGATAAATTCCAGGAAGCGCTGGGCCTGGAAGTGAGTACTGGAGTAAGTTTCCCAGTTAATGGTATGGTAGTTGACATCGACCAATGCCAGGGTATGCGTTAGGACTGTCATGTTCTCCACTGTCTCCAGGTAGGTGGAGTGGTGGTCCTGGGTCATGGAGAGTGATCCCTAGCAGGCCACAGTTTACATTGCAGTTGTGGCTGATGTTAGCTGCACATGGATGATCTCAGAGGTATCATGCTGCGGCACTAGCCTGGAGGTGTAGGTATCCCTGATGAATATGGATACAGCCCCTCCATGTCTGTGTCAGTCCATGTTCTGTGGCTGAAATGTGTTTTATGGGTTGTAGTCTGGTAGTGCTTTTGTGCTCTCAGGAGCCTTAAGACAGTTCTCAGTTACTGCACAGATGTTGATGTTGTCCATCCTGAGGAGTGCTGTGAGTGCATGCATGTTGTGATCACAACCCCTGGTGTTGAGTAGCATAACCCTCATTGAATCTGCTATTGTGCCATTTACAGAGCTGGTATTTACCTTTGAGACTCTCCTAAACAAGGCACCATGGGGGCACCAATAGCCTTGGCCAGTATTCCAAAGCCTAAGGCTGACACATAGGCCGGTATGGCATAGTTGCATGCATATTCCCCATCTGTGCTTGTTTTTCATCTCTCCTGTAGGTATCCTACTGGTAAGGAATAGAAAGTCTCAAACTTATACTAGCCTTCTAGCTTCCAAGATATGCTTTGGGAGTGATTAAGTATCAGTGTTCTGTATGTTCTTGCTGTACTTAACTGTTTCCTGACTACATGGTGATTTCTCACTGTATATTGTGATCTGAAGGTCTGTTTATTCACATATTATGGCTGTGATGGCCTGCACTTTAGAGGTTCACAGATAGCCTACTACCTATCTGCCCAAGGGCAATTAGAAGCATAGCTACAGTGTGTTGGCTTTCTCCGCACCATTGATGAAGTAACTGAGCCTCTGTCAAGCATAGCCAATGAAGCAATTCCAGGCAGAGTTGCTGGAAGCTGTTGAAGACTGGGGTTTTGGAGGGTGATAGGGGCACTTAGTGATCTAAAAAGGGCATGTTAATGTGACAATTCAACACCATTCAGTTCCCCCAACAGGTCTCGCAGCTATCAAATTGGACAGGCTCCCCCACTCCCTGGCTTTATGGTTCTGGGACACATGATCCCAGGGGTGTATATTCTGTTACCCATTCACACAACAAGGTTTCCCTTGAAGTGTGTCAGTGAGGGGCTATGCCTAATGTAGTTAGGAATGTAATGTAGTGTCTCACAGTACATTTGTTATATGTTGTTAATTTATATGTTTGTTAATTCAAGAGTACATGAAGCTCAGTGAGTTTGGGGGCCTCCGCCCTTTGCTTAGCCTAGCTTACACATAGAAATCATCTAAATAGGAAATAGGCAGAAGCAACGTTAATGTCAACAGTGTAATGGTTACAGCATCTGCATAGTATCTGTGTATTTGAGGTTCCAATCCCGATAAAGGCAGGGATGTTTATCATGTTCAAAAGTATACCTTAACCACAGCTTGCATATATAGGTAGTAGTTGTCTGTATAATAAACATTCGAAACACCCATATAAACCCATGTGTGCTGGAGAGTACAGTCATCAGAGAATGTAATGTTATGTCAGCACATAGTGAGATGTTACTTCACTGACATGTATATATCCTGAGTAGTTAGCGGATGTGGCCATGTTTGCACGCACAGGTTATAAGTTACAAAGTTTAACTGTGTTTAACCGCTGCTATAATGGCACACAAACACTTTTAAACATGCTTACAGCTGCTTAAATTAGCCTTATTTTGGAGTAAAAAACATTTGTAAAGCATCACAGATGTTGAACCCTGGACCATATACACAATAGTCATGAGACTTAACACTAAGCCATCTGAGGTGTATACGTGTTTCACAGTCTTGAGACTACACCCTATACCATATGCATTTCACTGTAATGATCACAAATGGGACAGTCACTTTGTGTACATATGTACAGTACATTGTAATGTACTGTAGTTTGTGAACCAACACATTCCAGTCTACATATGTATTACTGTTACAAATTAATATGAAATATATATATATATATATATATATATATATATATATATATATATATATATATATATATATATATATATATATATATATATATGTCAGTAATGTCTGCACACACACATATATATATATATATATATATATATATATATATATATTATACAGTTACATCAATAGCCATATATATAAACATCTATGAACACACTTCATAGCACAGAAGCACTTCAAAGGAATAGGAGTTTACACAAAACACATGCATCTCTGGTATTATAACAATTAATATTAACCTAATTCACCATAGAAGGGGTGGTTGTTGTGTATGTGAAGATTGGGGTGGGGGAGGTATGATGGGTAATGCAATCATGCATCAAGGAGGGCCTGGGTCGGATGTCCAATAAGTGAACTGGAGGGGTATACATGGAGTATGGGGACAATATAAAAAGGGCACAAAACAAGAACCTTTCTCATTCATAATACACCCTGTCATGTCACATTTCAACACCTAATTTCGCAAACATATAAACATTAACATGTATCAGACATATGTACACCAACTGACTGTCACATTTCGTTTCAGTAGTGAGGAATGCCTGTAGTAAAATGTATATTCTAAACACCATAACATTTGTACATATCGCAGATGCCTTAGTGGTAAAGTCAGTGACTGTGGTGTTCATGGTGCCGGGTTCAAGGGCTGTTAAGTTATTTTGAGGGCCAGAATAAGGGCTGTTTGATGCAGGTGGATTAAAGCACTCTTAAGCAGTTTTAAGCGGGTTTCCATGGGTTTGCACAATGGCAACCGGCACTGAAACACGGTAAGCGCTTCACAGGTTTAACCTTTGCTTAACGCCGCACAGACCACAGGCAAACCTGCTTACAACCGCATAAATGTGCATTATTCACACTTTCCCCTAGCAGTGCCTACTCTGAGAGGTAAAATAATAACACCTTCCAGGAGTAGAACCTGCAACCATGTACTCCATCCTCAGAGCAACCTAACACTAAGCTACCTGGGATGTACCAATCCCAGTTGTGTATGCAGACAGGTTAAAACACAAAAGGGAGGAATGTGTTGAAATAGGACAACCCGCCATGTACCCAATTAAAGGTGTATGCTCATATATAGATATATAGATATATATATATATATATATATATATATATATATATATATATATATATATAAAGAGAGAGAGAGTTACATAGAAACATGTCGATATATACAGGTCTACATATATATGTAGATATATAGATAGGTTAAAAACATCTACACATCTATGGAGGTACAGATAAACGTATGCAATATTGTTGTTGTTGTTTGTCTTTCGGCTTTTCCCGGTAAGGGGTCTCCACAGCGGAACTCCGGTCCGCTAATGATTGGCAGTAGATTTTTATGAAACGCCGAGGTGCCAGCTTGACGTCCAACCTTCAACAAAGGCACGCCCATTTACGCACGCATGTCTTTCAAACGCTATCCAACCGCGGGGAGGACATGCAGACTCCACACAGAAGGCACTCCCAAGCCCAGCCGAGAATCGAACAAGAGAAACTTTTGCTGTGAGGTAACAACATTACTGTTGTACCACCGCGGATAAACGTATGCAATAATATATATATCTTTATCTATATACATATACACACACACACACACACACACACATATATATACACACACATACATACATGTCTGTAGACAGCATCTGAAGTGTTCAGATCTGAGTATAACATGGACCATAACAATCACACATTCCGCCCCTCCCCCCAAACAATATGAACATAACATATGAAGAGTATATGCCAATACACTATTACAAATATGTGCTATGGACACAGTCACCAACACAACTGCAATGACTGCAAATATCCATGACAGAAATACACAGACAGCTTTCATTTTGCAAAACTTTATTACATTCCTATGTATTGCCAAAAGGATTCCAAGGACTAACAGTACCTGCATGCTATACAGGAAGCATTTAACAGTGCCTTAATGAATCAACCTGCAATTACCATAGCATTAGTCCACTAAGGGATAGGTGTTCATATAGGGAAAGAACATCCGCACACATATAGACATTGTATAAAAGGGGTTCCTATACACCTGCATGTGCTATGTACACCCACCAACATCTACCCCACAACCAAAATAATTACATCTATACATACTGTCATACCATAACCAGTTATTCAACTACTGTACAACATCTGCTGAAACCTTAACATACCTGGACACAGACACCCTAACATAGCCCTATGTGAACTAGTTGCTGCTATGCAATTGAACAGCTGCTGATGTAACAGAGTTTGTATGAACTAATCCTGTTTCAAAGGGTTGAAAGGTTCGTACACCAGGAAGTGTTACCGAGTACTGATTATCAGCACAGTATGATACACAGTAGCACCAAACTAAATATGTCTGGTAAGCACACTGTAAACCCCCTAACATTATATGCATAGCTATGCAGCCTTGAGCTGGTCAAACAACCTCTGCCAGACTGAAACATATGCAGAAGTATTAGGTACAGACAAACACTGCACAAGTAGCAATGTTCAGAAATATAACAGCAGTACTCACATTTAGACCAAATCCTCTAGGCATTACACACAATATATTACTGTTCGCCTCCATACATCTGTTGCAATAGATTCCAAACAACACTTCCACGCTGTTTTCCTCACAAGTAAGGCAAAGGGACAATGCCCAAGTGCAGTACTCAATTATACTCCACTGTAGCCATGGTATTGGGTAAGGCAGTAGCAGCACAGCTGATATGCATGTAATTAGCTACTTAGGAACACCAATTGGTTATCGGGTAGCACATGTTACTGATCTGTAACTATAAAAGGTTGCCTTGTCACACATTCAAACCATCTGTATCTACCTGTAGGACAGTACAAAACACTGAAAGATGAACCGAAAACGAGTATTATACTAGTCAATAACACCTCCAATTACTAAGAAGGTATGTATAACATGTAGTATGTCTGTGTATGTAGTACCTGTTCTGTAAGAATTACAGTGTAATCAATGCATATAGTGGGAATAGCTATCTTGTAGCGATGTATTGTTGAGCAGTAGTAATGCTTGTAGTATTCTATGTGTGTACTGCTGTAGGTCACAAGGCAAACTCTGCATATACCACAAGGGATGATATGGGCTTGGAACCCACCAATTCGCTTCCAGCCACTGTCAGCGTCAGGATTGGTCCAACAAGTATGTGCTATAACAGGGGATAGTATATGTCGATATATTGTAACAGTCGACATATGTATGGGTGTATAAGTAAGATGAACATGTTAAAGGTGGGCTTAATGTGCAAATATGGTGTGCATTGTGGGATATTGTGCCAATAACTGTGTAATGTACAGTATTTTAGGCAGATCTGTATTCTATTCTACATAGCAGTTCTGTTATGTTATGCAAACAGTAGTTATGTCTATTGGCAATTACAATACTCAATAACAAGATACATATCATTTGTATTCATCTGACAGTTTAGCAGCATGATAGCAAAGATAATTGGAAGAGCCAGGTGACTATCCATGCACATAACACATGTAATATCCACCTCTCTAGTATCATTTGCAAGCAATAACAGCTGTGCATGTGTACATGTTATGCAAATGTGTAGTGACCCTTGTTACAGGGCTGGACCTCTCTAGTATCGTTTGCAAGCAATAAGAGCTGTGCATGTGTACATGTTATGCAAATGTGTAGTGACCCTTGTTACAGGGCTGGACCTCTCTAGTATCGTTTGCAAGCAATAACAGCTGTGCATGTGTACATGTTATGCAAATGTGTAATGACCCTTGTTACAGGGCTGGACCTCTCTAGTATCGTTTGCAAGCAATAACAGCTGTGCATGTGTACATGTTATGCAAATGTGCAGTGACCCTTGTTACAGGGCTGGGCCAAATGGCTATGTGCACACCTACATAGAGTGGGATATTTAGAGTAGAGACAAACTGGTTGAACTACCAGGTTTGTGTAGCCCAACCTCTGATTTCCAACCTAACAGCCGCTTGAACATACTGTATGTAAGGTATTGCACAGTACTGGTAATGAAACAGGTTGCATATCATCTTTAACTCCAGTGTAACATCTGCAGTAGGAGTGTAAGATGTAGAAGACAGCTGCCCATGTGTAATAGCCACTTCATAGGTGATGGCTTACACTATCTGATTATATCCTGATCATGTTGATAGTGGCATCAGAGTCTATTGATACATGACTCTGTTTGGAGAGTGGGTGTCTGTGCCCAACAGAGCTCATGGTCCTGCTGGATATGTGAGCATATACCCAGAGAAGGAAACAGACCTGTAGACACTTGCATCATCTGTAATCAACTAACAGGATGTGATGTGCTCCTCAGAGGAGGATTGCTGCTAAAGGTAGCTACAATGTTTCCGTAATAGCCAGTGTTGTCACGTCCATAACACAAATATTTACATGTGAGCATCACTGTCTAAAACATCTTCATAAACAATATGTAAACTAAATACAGTACTTGGTACTTGTAGTACTGAATGCTCATACAGGCATGTCCACTAGTCAGCTACTGGTGTTTACTAATGTCAGATTTGTGTATGTGGACATCCTGGGGGAATGTAATCTCTATGCATGTACACTGCCAAACCCACCTAAGACCATGCCCCACACATTGTTTGGGATGCAGCTACAGGGGTAAGCTGGAAGGCAGCCCAGTCTACAGCCATGACTGGACTGGACAGTCATGAGGTGGAGGTTAACACATGCATCTCATCAAAACAACCAACACATACCCTTACCAGAACAGAGTAAGGACACCCACGCACACTACCAGAAATCACACACATTCACAGATGCTTCTGCGTATCTGGCCAAACAAGTGACCCCCCCCCAAGCTGGAAGAGACAGACACCGAAATACACAAACTGTATAACATTGTTTGCATAATTGTGTCACACCTCAGAGCACGTGGCTGAAAACATGCCCAACAGTACTCATTTGTGAATGCAAACTCTAGCACTATGTTACACACCAACCTATACGAGGGCATACATACTGTCAGCTACCTGTCTGCCATGATTAGCCACATGCCCATACACTCAGACCACCTTTTGAAATATACACATGACTCTGGCATATTCCATGTTGTTATGCAGGACCTGTGATGCAGTAGCCTGGAATGCATGGAAACACATGTAGGAACTGTCAGGTCTTGTAGCCCATGCAGGTATGTCCCAAGGCCTGGGTAGCATTCTTCCATTGGCCAGAATGATACTGCAGTACAGGGACAAACGGACTGTATTCCACAATTGTCTAGTGTAGTGGTGCATGTCAAAGGGTATCCAGTATCTGTCTGCCTGGGATAACATGGTTGAAAGACCATGATGCTTTGCCAGACAGGGCCTGCACCTGTCACCCCTAAGAATCTGGATACTGCCTAGGGCTCATGCTTGCCCTATAGTGCCTTCATCATGCACAGTTCAAGTGCAGGTCCACTGCCATTACAGGGACAGCCAAGCAATAAACTGCGGGTCTCGCTACACAATGATACATGTCAGAAACAATATATGGACACACAAATGTCAATCCCTAACATGGAGAACATATCTGTGCAGTGGCTGAGACATGTATCAATGCTCCAGAGAGCACATCTGCATGACCGTGTTATAACACATACCTCACCTCTTGCCCATTATCCTTTATTGGAACACACGGGCCGCAGGTGTGTCCATATTCCTGAAGGATATGTACACCCCCACGCTAGTTGCACTTGCATAACTTCAGATGCATTATGCTGAGCAACTACCTTTGTGCCAAAGTGGAATTCAAATTGCACCTTGTGACAGATCACCCACCATGCCGCGGATTTCCCAACTGTCATAATGTGCTGTAATGGTCTGAGACAGAACCATAATAATGGCTACTCTCAACTATTCCATTATGAAGTGGGAAGACTCCTCATGTACCAACACCTGCTCTCAATGCATGTTGGATTCCATTGACCCTAATGACCTGGATCACAGTAGTCACACAAACAGGGCTAACAGTATGCTACACATAGGCAGTCTCCAATGCCAATGTTAGGTTTCCTAAGAGCAGAGTGGTGACTGTCATGGCACCCATGCAGATGGACAATGCATGTGCAAATGCTGAATCCTACACAAATGAACCTTAAGCAGTCACATACGTGCAGTGATTGTGCCACTGAAACAGAACCAGGATTCAACCAAACACAAACAAGAAGGCAAACTGGTGGTACCATGCTTTAAACTGTACCACAGAAGGTAGTAACTGTTGCAAGAGTGAACACACATGAGTGTAGGTGATCCCTGGTCAGCCTCAGTAAGATGCAGATACACCATATAAAACCACACAAAGCTACTGTGAAACTAATCAGCCACATATTATGAGGCCAAGCACAGAGCATTCTATAGCTGTGTCATTAATCATAATGGCAATGACAAGACCTGCCATGCTGCACAGCACTATGGCATGGGAAGTAATGCACCTACAGAAATAGCACCTGTTCATCCAGATAGGGTCTTGGAGAGCCTCAACCCACTCCCACCTCCCCTCCCCAACAGGTACACTTAGTAATATATCCATGTACACTACAGGGCCCCTGTAATAATGACTATGCAGGTACAAGCTGCGCTCTCTAAAGCTATACATACAGCTTTCATGGGACCTGTCAACATCCCAGGGTGTATCCTACACAAATGTAAGAACAATCAGCTCTCCACATACACATCATATTCAATCATAGCTCCATGTCAGGCTGTGTACACACCGAATGGTGCACAGCAACAGTTATCACACCCCACAAAGGGAGAGACACCATTGATAATGGGAAATAGTGCACAACTACCCTGCTGAGTCTGGTCTGTAAGGCCATGAACCATGATAAACGTATTTGATGTACTCAGTATAGATGTAGATGACAGTAGGGTTGATTCACACTGCATATCATGACCTTGCCAGATCATAGGACACCATCACCCATACTGTGTTCCAGCTACACTCAGTAAACTAGGTGTATATTCCTATATCACAAAAGTTGTTGGCAACTGGACTGCTGGTAGAACCAACACTACAGAAGGTGTCTGACTAATACACACACATCAAACCAGTGCCAGCCACAGTAATACAGGGTTTATTCCTGGTACTCCCCCTCTTTGTTATCTATACCACACAGACTAACACAGAAGGCATCTGCCTATTGATGTTTGCAAATGACTATGAACTAGGAGCAATAGTTGACTCAATGTGTGCTGTGTTCAACATACAGAAGGGCCTTAGTGTGTCAGATGTGTGGTGTGTGATATATGGCCACAATCTGACAGCTAAGTATTGCATTGTCATCCCCTATGTTACAAACCCTGTACCCATGAACTACCACCTAGGCAGCGGTCAACATAATGGCAACTGTGTGTGTGGGATGCAACTAGACAGTACTCTTTCCTTTGATAGTTACTTCACCACACCAGACAGGTAGTTGTATGTGGCACCCCTAATCATGACAGGGTGACATCCAGGAATATAGAGATAATTGCTCAGCCATACTCAACATCCATGTGACCCATAATAGATCACATATTTCTTTTAAGGATTATTGCCCATGTGTAGATGGCCTACACTACCCTTTCCAATCCCTAGCTGCACTATGTAGCATGCAGCCTACCCTGAATAAAGTAATGCCCAACCCAGAGGTGTTGGACATGCTACACTTAACACATCCTGATCCCAAATAAACACATACTTCATGGACATCCACCTTTCTAGTACAAGGATCACAGCATGCCTGATAGATCTCTGTCCCATACACGTAACATACTCTTGCCATACTATGCATCCCTGTCCAGTGAAGCTGCACATCGCCCCTCTCTGTGACATGGTGTGATGACCGCATGCCAAATATATCAGTAAACCAGTGGATCAGTTCTGTGGCACTGCTTGAACTGGCCACTGAAACTTACCTGTCTGCTGCCTCCAGCTAGGTAACCTTTCTGCCTATGCACATAAATGGCCCAGGGCATATAGCCTACTAGATCACTATGACCATACATGCTATAGTTGTTTTCCAACCCTGCAAATACCATCAGGCTAGCTATTGTCCCATGTGTTACACATGTGCAACACAGGCAATATATGGCAGGATGCTACACAGCTGTACAGTGCCATGTAGATATATATGGCAAAACACATACATGCTTGCAAGTCTGCAGGGTCACATGTCATGTCCCTAATGGCTACGTATGACTATATATGTGACATATACACAGCATTAAGATTGATTGCATTAATGTGAACGCACCCAGGCATGTGCTGATAAGTAAACTGGCATGGCCACGTCAAGACAACATCCACATGGAGTATGAGCAATGTCATCACATGACACACACATATATGACGATAACATCACATCACCAGTAAGTGTCAAATGTGTGTGACTTACACATATCAGTGGTGTTAGTGTCTTGTAGATTTGCAAAGACTTATTTGTAATCTTAATAAATGTGATACACATGTATGTTCAGCTGTACTTCTGTACTTCTCTGTGAGTTACTGTGACCTGTCTCCATCATTATGTCTTCCAGGTATGCCACGTAGCAGGCTGCCAGCATACAGCTGCTTGGAGGATGAGGTCCTCGTCCCATACCTCCTGGACAACCATACAACACTCTTCAGCTAATGTGCCACAGGATGCACAGCAGCGGGATGCCCTGTGGGAGGAACTCTGCAGGAGGGTAAATGATGTTGGTAGTCACAATCACACCTATCAGCAGGTGCGCCAACACTGCACTGACTTCATAAGATGGTCGAAACAGCATGCTAATGCAATCGCCAGGGAACAAGGTGCAACAGGTGGGGGGGCACTCATCCAGCCCCCACTCACACGTACTGAGGAGCTACTGGCCAACCTGGGGACACCTGCAGACCTCCATTCACAAGCTTTAGCTGGTATTGTAGAGGTGGGTGTCTCTCAACCACCAAACCTAGAGTTGCCTGGTAAGGCAGTACTGCACATAAAACACAACTATATTTCACATAGTTACATGTGTTAATGTACAATATGTAATGTAACATCATATGCAAGGCATGTATGCACACATGCCACATACTATAGTCTGCTACTCAATGTATGCACAGATGTGCATACTCCATAGTATAGTGTATTGTACTGGCTTATGTGCTAACATGGACATTGCACCCCGTAGCTATCACACAAGTGTGGATAATGATCTTACTGCTGTGACACTCATGTTTAGGTACCTCTGGCATTTTGCAGCAACAGCAGCCAGTGTCAGGTGAGATTGTTATTATTTACCAGGCTTGATAATGTACAGATCATATTAATTGCATGCTATCTGTCATAACACACATACACATAATGTATGGTGGTCCTGTTAATAGACACTGGTCAGACCTACAATGCATCACAGTGGTTACCCATGTAAAACAATTGACGACTATATGAAACACCTACACTAAACCTTCCAAACTGTCATTGCAAGATGTGTGGATAACAGTGAATACAATGGTAGAGGTGTGTTTCACTGTAGGGACACGTACTACATATCAGCATTACACATGTTGGGAATATGAACAGTACTGTACAGAGAGCATATGTGCGCACACACTCTAAATGTGTTGGAGCTGGAGTATGACCGACCCACAGGATACACCCTTGTGGATTATACCCTTGCTATGAATGTCACACAATGCCATGTGCTATCTGACATGTCCATGACATGTAGTGGGCTGACTGCAACACTGCTCAACTATCCTGCAAAACATATCTCACATCCCATACATACCACCCTTTGTCTGTATAACCCTGTCCTCAGTGGAGCATATGACATCTATGGGTGTATGTCATATGGGATAACACTGACATGTGAAATAAGATGGCCATCACAACCTTTGGACAGAACATGTGTACACATGGCCATGGAGGATGGCCAGAGACATGAAGCAACACACATAGTAGAAGTGATGTATATGTGTGTACACCCTGTTGTACATTGGCTCGACACAATACAACTATGGCCTTTGTGTAATGGTGATATTGCAGATGTGAAACATTAAACATTATACAGGCCTGTGCACAGCTTGTGTAGACATAACATGAAACCACCACATAACATGTATTGAACATCTTGAGTGTGTCACGACATGAAAGCATTCACCTATACAGTATCCAAATACATACATGTGTTGCACAACATACACATACAACCACATCAGGCCACAGATACAGTACATTCAACTTGATGGTATCAGACATCACTGTCATGCCTGCTCCTCATGTTTGTGAGATACACAGATGGCATGTGGGACATAGAGTACTGCTAAGTTAGCCATGTGTGGGCATAGTTGCCAGGCATCAGTAATATAGTTGCAGATGTGCAGGGGTGTCATCCGTACACCCTTCTATGACCTGTGTCACACATTCCATATTAGGGTTTAGTGTGTATACACCTCAGTGACGTGGGTCACATTCCACATTAGATATGTATTGTATGTGAACATAGTCATGGCTATGAACTGTGTCAGTAGCTCACACTGTATAGCAATTGTGAAGTCACATGATGCCCTGCAATGGCTATGCAGATCAGCTCAATGTGCAGTATGTCACTGCATACTTGTCCCATAGTGGTGGTGGTAGCAGCAGCAGTGCAACTGGTGCTGTGCAGTCCACACCAGGACACAGCAGGCCACATGCATGTGGTCCTGGATGATCCCAACAGGGACATGATTCCAGTGGACATGTGTCATCAGACAGTACCCAATCTGGACCTTTGCCTGGTAGTGCCCATGCAACCCATGGCAGGCCCAGGTCACGTGGCCATGGCCAGACACCATGAACTGTGAAACCTGCCTTGTACATTCTGCAGCTGTCAATAATATCCCTGTGTAGGCCAGCCACATACCAGACCTGTGTGCATGCATACACACACATACACCGGACACAAATGTAGGGCACCTCAATACAAACACGCATAACATCCACGCACTCCCAATGATATCACAGGCCCTAACACACACACATGATGTCATCCAATGGTGCAGCCTAGGCTTCTAGCAAACATTATCACCCTGTCAATATGATGATGCCTGTGCTGCATCCCTGTCATCCACATCATCAGTGGAGGGACATGCTCATATGGTCTGATGCACAGGGTGAACATACTAGGTAGACAATTGTAGATTAATATTGCTGAGTAGTGTTGACAGGCAGCAGACATACCATGGATTACAGTTTTAGAATGCATTTTGTAAGTTTGACAGTTAGTATCATGTGTAACAACACTAACAGCATGTTGATCTTGACATTCTGCCTTCCTCTTTCAGGTGTAGTTGCATGTGCCGGGGGATGTCGGTTAGTGTCCCATATGTACATGTTGACTACCCGCAGGTCAGTATGACAATACCTGCATGCACTTTGTAGCTTCCACATCACAGTTACATTCTCCCATGTTTCAATTATGTTTACTGTTCTAATGATCCAAGAGCATGATAGCTGTGTAGTAAGCTACTGTGTTCAGCGCTGTCACATCCATAGTGGGTGACATCACAGGTATAGTTACCTGGAGCGAGGAGGAGGTAAAAGAGTGGTATGGTGGATGACAAGGGTAAAGGCAAGTGGAAACAGTGGCTTCTCATTGAGAAGCAGTAATACCCACTGCCATGACAGCATGCAAATACACACACACACACACACACACACACACACACACACACACACACACACACACACACACACACACACAGTTGCCAGTGTTTGGATGAGAACCCCTGCCTATGTGCATATCATCATTATAGTACTATGCAATTACAAGACGCGACACAGAGATTACACATGTACAGGTAGTCGGAATGGCCTAAGATCGAGGACATCGACAGGGATACTACAGTGCAGTGAGTGTATGTGGAGAGGGGGGTCCATCAGTAGGCTATGTAACAACAAGTTACACCCCAGGGTGTACATGTTAACAGGCAGTTAGAATGCCCGTGTATGATTGATGATATCAACAGGGATGCTAGATTGCAATGAGTGGATGGGGGGAGGGGTCATTAACATTTCACTATGGTAAAATACAGCCTCACTCCAGGGACCGGACAGCCATACACATGGACAGCCATACACACACACACACACACACACACACACACACACACACACACACACACACACACACACACACACTGTGGCATTCACAAAGATATACACATATGTCACACACATACAGACACTTTACATGTGTGAGGTTTAACCACCTGCCTATGCCTTTCTTTCTACACTTCACTCTGTACTGGTGTCAACAACAGTGTTCAGGAGAGTGAAAACATGTGGGATGTATTTCCAACCATACGTGACATATATGGACACACACACACCCACACATGCCAGTACTGTGAATCAAACACCTGCCTATCTCATGATAGGTATTACAGAAGTACAGCACTATCTCATTCACTACAAAGCTTACTGACTCTTTCCTTTGCCAACTGTGCTGATATATGCACAATATATGCACAGGGGAGGTATTACTGTTACAGGTGTCATGAGGTTTGCCTTCAGTGTCACCCTTACTGCATTCTACATTGTCTGCCTTCCACTTCAATTAACAAAACCTGACCTTAGCAGTTACACAGATTATTGTAGGAATTGTTGTAACACACCAGTGAGCTGTCCTCAGTAATCATTAATATGCAAAGAAGCCCCACCACTTAGTAGGCATGTCCAAACATCTGTCCATACCTCATGTACGGCTTACTGTACTTAGAGAATATCACCATATGCAGTTGGCAATGTTGAGGCTGTATTGCAACAGCATGATGTACTAAGACAACAGTCACCTTCAGATATCAGACACTGCACACACACACTGCACACACATGGAATCTACACAAACCAATACATGTACAAATATGCGGTCTACATCAGTAAGTGCACTAGCAGGTCAAGAGCATACATTCCACACCTTCCCCATGCCATGTGTGAAACATAGCCGAGCATTACACCATAATGGATGTTGTATTCATGTACTGGTAGGACACCACCACCTTCATCGAGTAGCCAAGTGTACATATATGGCAACAGCACACATCAGCGAGACACAAACAGCATTATTCCATGTCATGCTCCTACAAACTGTTACTTGACAGTGCCATGGTGAAGCCAGGGCACTGTAATGGTCAACAGTGAGCACATCATATTTGCCACACACACCTCATGTTGGAAGAGTGCCAGCAATGTGCTCTATTAGAGCTAGGCAGTACACTCATTCAAGCATGTGTGAGGTCTGTGGCTTATAAACATCTCACCCCAGCATGTACTGGCTATTGTGGTACTAAGGCTAATGTCCAGACAGCACACAGCATGCATGGCTTGCAATTGTTGGCATAGAGTATATGTAGGAGCTGTGGCCACACATGGCTGTACATGTCATGAACATGTCACCTGTGACTACTCAGGAACATACAGAGCAGAGCTGGATTTCCCTGGGTCTGTCAATACAGGCCTTGTGTAGGTCCTATGATCTTGTTATTTGGGTATGTTTGTAGGCATTGCATTAGGTGGACATGCCTAATGACATACATGCCACATGGGGTGTTGTATGATATGATAGGTGTCAAGGGTGAATAGTAGAGAGGGAATATTACCTCTGTTAACATAGCTATCAAACCTTATGTACTGTTAGCATGCTATCTGCCATGTGCATGTGTGTAATGACTGTAGCCACCTGTATGTAGAAAGGATAACGAAAGCTATGGTAATGTCATTTATGTTGTATGAGTGTGGGATGTACATATCCAGGGCAGGTACCTAGGTCATATCCAACCATGAGGGTGTTGTTTACTGGTGTACAGCAACAGTCGACCGTGTTAATGCTGATAACACCCGTGAGACCCTGGTATGTGGACAACTGAGCAAAGGAACCACGACCATCAACCACAGGTTAACAAATGCTGACAATAAGGCACCGACCAGGAATGTAGTAAAACACCATTTAATCCACAGTTGATCAAACAGACTGAGCGCTTTCTCCAGGTCTACTGGCTTCATCAGAATCAATTTACTAACATCACCCAGGTTACCTTATATACACCCACTGTTCATCAATTAATCAATTAGAAATAATGTGCATGTGTGTAATGACTGTAGCCACCTGTATGTAGAAAGGATATCGAAAGCTATGGTAATGTCATTTATGTTGTATGAGTGTGGGATGTACATATCCAGGGCAGGTACCTAGGTCATATCCAACCATGAGGGTGTTGTTTACTGGTGTACAGCAACAGTCGACCGTGTTAATGCTGATAACACCCGAGAGACCCTGGTATGTGGACAACTGAGCCTATTACAAACAGTGGTATTATTGCATTGCATAACACATTATGCAGCTGTGTCTGTACATGGGTACTTTGCACAGCTGATGTAGGCCTATGTACAGTCCACAAATCAAGGGTTATCTGGTGGTCTACCATACTATGTCATACCACATATGGATGTGTGTTGGCAGTCTGGGGACAAGGTGGTGGATGTATATGAGGATACAACCTAGAATGCAGCATTTGCCACTGTCACCTGTACCTGACTCATATGTGATGAGTTATGTTGGAGTAGTGGTCTTTACATGTGAGTAGCCTTTATGAATACGTGGACACCACCACCTGGAATGGTCCATACCTCTGTTATGGCCCACATGTCTGGATCTGAGTTATATGGTGGTAGTGCAATTGTGCACTACAGAGCCTTCAGCCAGGTGTTCCTCACTGCACAGATGTCAGTATTCCCCATTGAAGGTTCTACATTGAGCAAATGGATTACTAAAGCCACATATCTAGCACTGGTTAGCATAAGCATCCAATACAATTGTCTTGTAGGTGTCAGGGTGTTACTTCTGGATGTAGGGCATTTGCCTTGGAATACGGCTATATGGTAAATACGACCTAGGTATTATCCACACACATGTGAAACATGGATGCATGTGCTCTGTGTTGAAGACTTGTCATTCAGACAGCCCGGAATGGCAGACACTGGACAACCTCATAATAACAGCAGGACATTAGCTCTTTGTTTTGCTCTATTAGTTGCAACTCATACCATGATATCACTGTGAGTGGCAGTAATGTGCTTGGTAGCAAATGCCTCATGTAAGGTGATGGACAGCAGCAGAAATTGTGTATATGACCAATGTGAGATATACTTAGGGTAGCAGTCCTGCTAATAATGACAACTACTAACACAGCCAGGAGAGGTAATCTTGACACCTGCACCTCAGTACCATTACACAATATGGCTCACACATTATGCTTGCACATGCCACTGTTCCACGTATAATGCCATTGTCCACAACTTGCTATCAATGTATGCCTTTCAGGGCAGCAAGGTGTGTGACACATGCTGTAGGTCACATCTGCCTGTGTGTCCCAGGTAACCTATTGTCTATCACGTCCACACATGAATGAATGTGTATACTTAACATATACATGTCAGCACTTCATGTACATGTATGCATGTGTATCACACAGCACAGACACAGGTATATCATTTACGGACCACATACAGGTATCAGGTAGTAAACCAGTATGATGTGCATATATACTTATATACTAACAGGTAAGATGTACATAGCTGTAAACCTGTGTGTTTACAATAGGAATTCATTACCACATGTTCTGTACATGTAAGTGTATGAGCATGCACACTGTAGCCTTCTGTGGTTAGAATCGGAGTGCATCCCAAACAGCCCTGTGCTACTAAGCGTTTGAGCGTACCCAATGCCACCTTGTGTAATTTGAGTCAGTGCATCCAACAAGCCCTTTGTTACTAAGTGTATGAGCATGCCCAGTATAACCTTGTGTAGTTGTAGTCATAGCGCATCCCAAACGGCCCTGTGCTACTAAGTGTATGAGCATGCCTTCTGTAACCCTGTATAGTGATAGTAGTTGCCCATTCCACAGATGGGCATACTCCAGGACAGGTTCCTGTTGTGCTACAACTATACCTCTCAGGCCTACCTATGTACTACCTGCAGATGATGTGTCTTATTTGTGCATACAGGTTGTAATGGACACCTACTTTAAACACACAGGTTTACAGCTATGTACTTCATGACTGCCAGTCTCCCTGTTGTTGTCCTCAATCTTAGAAGGGCATTCTGACTGCCTTGGAGTGTGTAATCCCTGTGGCACGTCTTGTAACTGTGTAGTACTGTAATAGTGATCTGTAGATAGGAAGGAGTTCTGATCCCACCACTGGCAACTGTTTGTGTGTGTGACAGTAAATGCCTGAGTGTGTGTGTCAGCAAATGTCTGAGTGTGGTTGTGTGTGTGTATTTGTGTCTGCATCCTGTCATAACAGCAGGTTTTGCTGTATTCCAAAGAGATACCACCTTTTGCACTGGTCTTTATCCTTGTCAGCTGCTAAACCTCTCTCTTCCCCCCTCCCCACTGCAAGTAATCAGTCCTGTGATGCCACCCAGCTCAGAAGTGGAATCAGAGTAAGTGTAATTGTATGTGTTCTGTGGCACACACCCCAACTGCACACCACTGTACTAGTTACCTTTACATAGGCAAGACGTGTATGGACAATACTGGCAAGTGTATGCGTGTTTGTGTGTGTGACTACCCTGTAGCCAGGCATACACATGTGTAATGTCTTTTAGCACACCATGGTAGCCATCTGTGGTGACCGGTATCTACAAAGTATTACATAGTTAGGAATGGTAAAGAATACACAGTCAAGCACGACTACAGTTGGGTATGTTATTTTCCTGTGCCACTGTCGAGCAGTGACACAGAAGTGGTCGCCGGGGTGTAAGTCCATACCCATCATTCCCCACCCTAACTCCACAATCCCCGGGGTAGATTACATTAGCCATCATTCCCCATCTCAAACTCCACATACACAACAACCATCCTTTCTCTGGTGAACTGCTTAAGATTTAAATGTTATAACACAAGAGATGCCTCTGTTTTGTGTACACATCAGTTCCTTTGTAGCCCTTCTGTGTCATAAAGGGTGCTGAGACGTGTGTGTGCATATATATATATATATATATATATATATATATATATATATATATATGTATGTATATATATATATATATATATATATATATATATATATATATATATATATATATATATATATATATATATATATATATATATATATATATATATATATATAAATATTTATATATATAGTTATGACAGTTGTACAGATGTAGACTTGTCTGTTGTTTCACACAGAGTACAGTACATTCAAGGGTACTGTACATATGCACACAAAGTGACTGTCCCATTTGTTTTCAGTCCTGTGGAATACCTGTAGTAAGATGTGCATTATAAACTCCATGCAACATGTATACAATGGCTTAGTGGTACATCCAGGGTTCAAGACCTGCAAGCCTTGTTGATACTGTCAATTAGGACTGCATAAGACACTTTTAACCAGTTGTAAGTAGGTGTAAATGTGTTTTGTGACAGTAAGCAGCGGGTACACGCAGGTAACAGACATGTACAACTAGCAGTACACTTGAAATGCCCTTCTTTGGCAATCCTGCTGATGTCACCCACCTACGAATACACCTCTGGGACTGTTGTAACCCAGTAATCTCCATGGTGCGTGCTGTAACTGCAATGCTGTAGTGTGTTAAACTAGTTTGGTAGGTGTTCTAATCCCAGACAGGCCAAGTGTGTGTCTGTCTGCCTGCTTGCCTGAGAAAGAAACAATGCTTTTAGAGTATGCACACTCTTTACAATTCACATACTCACCTTTGACAATCCTGCTGATGTCACCCACCTAGAAACACACCCCTGGGACTGTTGTAACTCAGTATTCTCCATAGCGCGTGCTGTAACTGCGTATTGCTGTACTGTGATAAACTAGTTAGGGAGGGGCTCTATTCCAAGACAAGCCAACTCTGTGTGTGTGTATCTGCCTGCCTGAGAAAATAACAATGCTTTTTAGAGTATGCACACTCTTTACAATTCACATAACCACCTTTGGCAATCCTGCTGATGTCACCCACCTAGAAATACACCTCTGAGACTTCTGTAACCCAGTAATTCCCGTAGCATGTCCTGTAACTGCATAATGCTGTAGTGTAATAAACTAATTAGGTAGGGGTTCTATTCCAAGACATGGCAGGTGTGTGTGTGTGTGTGTGTGTGTGTGTGTGTGTGTGTGTGTGTGTGTGTGTGTGTGTGTGTGTGTGTGTGTGTTTGACAGTCAGAGCTTGTGTGGAGGTGGCTGTGAGTGTCTTACCACTGTACACGTTGAGGAGTGGATTTTGTAGTTTTCCTATGTGGTGACCATATTATATGTCACTATGTCCACCTCACAAGGAGTACAGATGTCAATCAACCAAGGGACTGTTTGGCAAGCCATACCCCTACATCTGGCAAAAGGCCTGCTGAACAAAGTATGCAACCCTAATATTACCCGGAATATGTTCTGAACCCATTTGTCATACACAAACACACTTGCCTAGAATATCCCGCTATGTTGCTAGTACCCTGCACATTGATGACAGATAGTAGGCATGTGTGATTGCAGTGGGCTGCAGAGGGCATGGCAACTTGTACAGCAGTACAATAGGCACATAATTGCAGACAATGTGCCTTCACTATGTTCCGCACTGGATGTCTGCAACATATGTGGTGCCATCAAATGTGATCCACAGAGACCATACAATGCCCTACACATGTGCCCTGTATGGACTGATGCCATTGACACCAGGAAATACCTGTATCATGCTATCAATTCAGGTGCAGGGTCAACCTGCTGTCTATAAGCAGGTCCTGCCACACCAGGCCAGTACTGGCATATCTGAGGATAACAGTCTGTGTACACAACATGTGCCAGCCAAACAGGTACACTTGTACATGTCACTGTACATTATTGTGGGATGTGCACATCCCAGGCAATGTCCATGTTAAGGACTATCAAACACAGACATGGAATGCATTGCAAAGCAATGGCCATACACAATGGTAACCAGGATGTCAGGACAGTTCATACAATACCCATCTGTGTGGCACATTGCAGACACTACACCCCTGTACCATACTGCACACCATTGTCAGGTGGCATGATGCCAAGGATTACCCCTCACCCAGCCTTGTACAGCCATCTTGCACAGCCAACCACTACACACCCATGAAACAATGCACACATGCATGTCAGTACTGGCACCTTCTGTCTGCATGTGGGGTATGATGCTCCCAACCACAGTCACACCCAGTATAACTCCTATTGGCATACCGACTGATGTCAGACATGTTCACATGCCCTAGCCCATAGAACCTCCGGATATCCCCTGTGGTGCATATAGTACTTGTGCATTACTGCAGTGTGGCAAACTAAGTAGTTAGGAAGTGTATTTGTGGGCCTGGCAAAGTGTGTCAATGTGAGTTGATTAGAGAGTGTGGTTGTATTGGCAATGACATCCGTTCATGTGGATAGCCATGTGTGCTACACCTAATGTAGGTCTACTATATCTCTGTTGCAGATGTCACTCACCAGCACACATATATGTTGTTACAGCACACCAACATGTCAGCTTTGTGGCACATGGAGTAAATACATGCAGTTGTAATAGTAATGACTAGTCAGTCAGGGGTTTGAACCCCTGTACTGCTAGGTGTTTGACAGACGATGCTTAGGTTTTAGTCTCCAAGCCCTTCTCTGATGTACTTTGCCTCTGTCTGTCCCTCTCACACACTATCTGGTGGATGTGGAGTTGTAAGTGATGGTCATGATCAGGTGATGGCCTCTGCACCTATTGCAGTCCTCCTCTAGCAGATTGCATGTGGAACAGCTGTGATGATGTTCCCATAGACAATCGCATGGAAACACACTACAATATCTAGGAACATGATATCATGTTGGTGTTTACCCACGACAGTCACTGTGAGTGGAACCTGGATCTGGTGTTTGGTAAATGGCATCACAGATGATATCTGGATGATCCTCAAACAACATACACAGTGGAAAATAGCCTAAAGATAGGAGGGTGATGTGCCAGACATGACTACAGCATATAAGTGTAGCTATGCTTCATTGAGACTACTGCCAGTTTAACAAGTTGTGTGTGGTAATGGCTATTCTGCATGTTTTAAAACTGACAAGACAGTGCTCTGTTTGTGAGGGAACCCCCATCTGTAGGGCCATCTGTGGACTGGTCAGTGTGTAGAACCATTTGTTTCCTGTGTTACTCACTGAACACACATCTGTGAACTGCAGGAGCATAGTGTAATGATTGCAGTCAGTACATGGTGATAGTGATGAGAGTTACTGCCATCGCATCCCTGATTGAACATATGTCACATGAAACAGTGGTATGACAGTCACTGTCTGGGGTTCTCAGTGATATGGCAATAATGGGCCACTGTTCATAGCTGCAGTCACAAGTCTTCTACACTTTGTACAGATGTCATGCAGTATATATGCATGTGTTGTGCTCCCTCTGCAAATGTATACCATCTGTTGTACTGGGTTGATGGTCATATCTATGCATGCTGTTATAAGTAATCCTGAATGCTGTTGACTATTACTAAGCCATATCTGTGTTAAAACTGCAACACCATATGCTGTATGGGTTTGGAGGTCTCGGCAGAACCTCCTGTCCCACTTCAGCTGGCCATGGCACCGGGCACCAGCACATCTGGGGCCCAGCCTTGGACCTCCACCTCTGTTGGCTCTGCACTTCCTTCTGGTGGAACCGCCACTGAGGATGGGGTTTGTCCCCCCCTGGGAACAGGTCCAGACAGGCCCTTGTCCGCTGTCGTACAGTCCTGGACGTGGTGCGTATGGGTCTGAATAAGGGGTTTTGAGGCCAGATATGCCAGCTCGAGGGCAGAGTGTCACATTTACAGGGAGAGCCTGCCCCTCCTAGACAGCCCCCAGCACTGCCACCTTTGCGGCTGTTTTGGTGCAGTGGTGACTGCCCATGGCTCTGCCCCACTGTTTCCATCTGAGGGCTCATGGGCTTGTGACTGCCAAACACCCCTCCCCATCCAAGGTGTATCCCCCCAAATGTGCCATATACTGACCCTGTATGCTGTCTTGTCTGTCATCCTACCCAACCTATCCTCCACGAGCATACCTACTGTCCTTCCCCCACATCCCACTCTCACCCTACGGAAACAAAAGGCCAATCAGTTCCTAGAACAACATTTGCCCCATACATAGCTGTCCATTTCACACACATGTCCACTGGACACATGTAACCCTTTTAATATGCATCACAACATACTCCAGTTGTCCTCACCCCTGTCTCTCAGGCACATGATCCTGGTATGCACATGACTCCTAAAGGTTCCAGGCACACGTGATGCAGATGACCCCATTGTACAAACAACACTACCGGTCCCTCTATGGTTAGCTCATTTACCTTTGTCATGATGATGATGTCGCACACAGCACCTTGCAATAGTACTGTTCTCACATAATGATTGGACAGGAACTGTTGTGTTAATGTAAATAAAATGCACAGAGTGATGTATTTGTCCAATGTACAAATGTTTGTGTGTATTAATGACACATGTCTGTCTGAGGGAGTCTTGATATTACATAGGATGACACCACTGCATAATACAGGCGTTGCTGGTGTTTCTCTTTTCATTCCTTTGTAATGCTTTGTTGTCACATGGGATGTTCCTGATATATCTATATATATGTATGTATCTATATCTGGACATAAACACACACACATACATCTACATGATGGAATACATTTCCTATACTGTTGAATGGCTGCACTGGATGATATGTTTGTGATAACATCCGATGTCTGTATATCTGCCATGGCTTAGTGGTAAATCACATTAGCTATGTATGCAGGGTCCTGGTTTCAAGCCTTGCAGAGGCCATTTATTTTGTTGCTGGGCAGAACAAGGTCATTGGATACGGAGTGATTAAGGCACATTAAAGCAGTTGTGAGCGGGTGTGCAAGGGTTTGTGTGGAGCTAAGCAATGCTAACCTCCGGTTACAGTTTCTTACACTCAGTTAGCCTCTACATTGCTTCACCAGCATAATACTTGCATACTGGCGGCCAAACAGGCTTACACCCCCTTGCTCCCACATTTGGAAATGCACTGCATTTGGTGTTTGCATCTGACACTCACACCCTTGGGTGGGAGTGAGGACTATGATATTACCTTGTGATGCCTATTATATCGGATTACATGCCTACAGTATCGGGAATGGCTGCCCATTAGGCGAAAGCATTTCGTTCAACTGTACGGAATCCGCGGCCTGTACAGAGTTTGATTCATATTATTGGTGTGTTCCTCTTACAATCTATACCTGTCTGGCTAATACATGGGAACTGACACTCTTCAATACAAACAAGTAACTGGGTTTTGGAACCCACATCCTTCAGCCATGTCATGCTACTGCATACCTAATATTCTATCTTCTTTCTAAGGTTGTAAGTGGAATATGTGCTTTCTGTCCCTATCAGACCTCTCAAATGATTGGGGACATATATCAACTGAATCAGGGACACGTCATAACAACATCAGGGACACATTTAAATTATTAGTGCTATTAACCTGACACATCGACAGACTCAGAGCATATGAATTCATACACATTTTCTGAGGTAAATGATGTTTATAACTCTTGATTGTTGTCATTATTCATTACGTGTAATTCACCACCTTTCCTCCAAAAGTCACTAGTTTTAGGAGGGATTAAGTGGGACAGAGTTAGAATTTGAGTCAAAATCAGAGACGTCCCTGGAAATCGGGGATAGTTCAGATGTATGGTCCCTATTTGTTCCACCAATGGTTTATGTCCTGCCCAGTGGATTTGCTGGTAGGGGTTGAGAGGTATGGGCATCAGCTATGCCCATTTCGGAATATTACTTACATCCCTGGGGTGGTCCTAATACGACTGCACCATCCATCACCTGCACACCTAGACCCATAATTGCATACCCATAGTTCCCCCACCTACCCCTCCTCTACAGCATTCATCCTTACTGTGGGTGCAGGTGGGGTATAAACACATCACTACACACTGCCCACTCTCCACGTGTCAGGACACATGTCGTACATTGTGTCGACCCATGGTTTATCAGGCTTGCACAACCTACTGGTCTGTGTACTTCTACAGCCTGGTTTGATGAATTATTACTGGGACTGACCCCGATGATCATTAATTTTTGGGTGTCCCACAAGGGACATCGATGTCTATGTTTCAAGATTAGACCTAGCAGGTCTCTCCCACTGGTAGTATCCTGCCGGTGGTCTGGGAAGCAGTGGTGTGTTTACTTTTATTGCGTGTCTGTATGTCTCACCAGCCTAGCTGGGGGGGTGGGTGAGGGGGTTGATGCTACGTGTTACACGTTTGTTGGACCCCTCACCCCCATATGCACGGCCTGTGACCATATGTAATTCGTAACTGCTGTATCATATCCTAGCTATATACATGTGTATATTTACAGTTTTATATATATATATATATATATATATATATATATATATATATATATATATATATATATATATATATATATATATATTACTATATACAGATATATCTTTATATGACATAAAGACATGCTTGTCCCATGTGGGACAACCCAATAATTGAGAATAGTGTCCTTTTGGTCGTTCATGTCACCAATGTTTGTGGACTAAAAGTTTGGGAGTTCTGAGGATATGTGGAGTGAGTCAACCGATGGGATGGGTCTACAGGAGTAAGGAGTGGCCAATGTGTAGTGGAGTGGATACACCACAAATCCAACTGGAGAATGGATGACTGCAGTGTTAGGGAGGCATTGGGGTGGGTGTTTGGGGAACCAGGAGCCATGGGTATATGGGTATATATTCAAAAAATGGTATCCTCAGAACTCCCAAACTTTTAGTCCACAAACATTGGTGACATGAATGACCAAAAGGACACTATTCTCAATTTTTGGGTTGTCCCACATGGGACACACATGTCTTTATGTCAGGATTAGACTCTATACTTCATTACATCCTTACTCCCGTTAACATGACACTACAATAAATGAATAAGTATGACTATGTGGTAATGCACACGTTACACATGAGAGCTAATTATGTACATGTTTGGCGTATTTCTTTTACAAATAGACTGGTTTAGTAATTGGTGTTGGCATAGCAGGCAGATCACAGGAATGATTCCATCTGTGGGAAAGTCCTCACATTTAATTTTTTCAGCAAAACACTGACTTTGGACATTGTACACACTTCTGCATTTTAGCAGTTTCATCCCTTTCTTCTTATGCACAACTTAGAAGTTATGTACCTACCATAACGTTCCATGTTAGTTGTCTTCTCTCACCTTCTTTCTTGCTGGATGGGTTCGGAGCCGATCCTCGGCTCCGACTCGGCACTTGCTTTAGCTTGAGAACTCCTTTTACCAGCTCGAGGCAACCTTATATCCCATGATGCAAGGCGGAACTACCTCAGATCTCGTTTGGTAGCTAACCTACCCTGCTAAGGACTAACCTAACATAATTAGGAAACAAGTTCATAAAAAGAGTCCTCATATGAAGGCTCAGGAGGAAAACAACCTGATAGGAACTCTTCAAGATCTGTCCAGGCCACGGGTAGGAGGGAGGGGCCTTAAAAGAAGGCGAGAGAAGACAACTAACATGGAACGTTATAGTAGGTACATAACTTCTAAATGTTAAGTTGTCAATCTCGCCTTCATTCTTGCTGGATGGGACCGCGTCCCTAGCACCTGTATCCCGGGTGGCTCAATGGAACAGACTCTTGAGAACTGCGGAACCAAAACTGGCCCTATCTCTGGAGGCCAAGTCCAACTTGTAATGAGAGACAAAGGTATGAGGCGTGGCCCAAGTAGCTGCTGCACAAATAGTATCAATGGGTAGTCTATCATGAAAGGCTGCAGAAGTGGATAGACTCCTGGTTGAGTGTGCTTTTGGTTTAGAAGATAGCTGCTTGCCTCTGAGAGAGTACACAAAGGAAATGGTGGAAGTCAACCA
This sequence comes from Protopterus annectens, assembly GCF_019279795.1. Lineage (NCBI taxonomy): Eukaryota > Metazoa > Chordata > Ceratodontiformes > Protopteridae > Protopterus > Protopterus annectens. The sequence goes on from NC_056731.1 coordinate 319,110,929, forward strand.
TCTGGATAAGGTCACTTTAGAAACTGGAAGACCTATCCTGTTTTCTGCATAGGAGACAAATAATTGGTCCGATTTTCTGAATTGTTTAGTTCTATGCAAATAGTACCTGAGCTGACGATGGACATCCAAAAAATGAAGCTTCTGTTCAGCTCTGTCGGAATAGTTTGGGAAGAAGACTGGTAGATCTATAGATTGGTTAATATTGGTTTGAGACACAACTTTGGGGAGAAAGGAAGGGTTCATTCTTAATGATACCCTGTCCTTATGAAAAACCAAGTAAGGGGAACGAATGCAGAGAGCTTGAATCTCGGAAACCCTTCTTGCTGAAGTGACAGCCAGTAAGAATATAGTTTTCCAGGTCAATAACTTCAAAGAACATGAAGCAGACGGTTCGAAGGGAGGTAGTATCAAGGATGCCAACATTAAGTTTAGATCCCATTGTGGAGGAGGATGCTTTATAGGCGGCTTTAGGAGAAAAACTCCTCTCAGAAAGGCATTGCATAATCTATGAGACATAATGTTATTGTCATGCAAGCCAACATGATACTTGGAAATAGCAGCCAGTTGTACTTTAACTGTAGATGACGAGGATCCTGAATGAAAAACCTCCGCCAGGAAATCTAAAACAGAATGTACAGGAGCAGTAAAGGGATCAATATTCTTGGAATTTGCCCAAATAGAAAAATGTCGCCACTTGCTAGCATAAACAGTCCTAGTGGACGACTTTAAGGAAGACACTAAGATGTCTCTGACGGAGTCAGAGATCATCGGAAGCCTGGCTAGGGAAGGAAGTGGAGCAACCAAGCAGTGAGGTTGAGAGAATGAATGGCCCGGTGCTGCTGACCCGACTGGTGGATCAAGAGATCCGGAACTGGGTCCAGATGCCAGGGCTGCACCAGAAGGTGACGATGCAGAGACGGAAACCAAATTTGTCGAGGCCAATAAGGGGCAATGAGAATCAACTTGGCTCTCAAAATGGTGGCTTTCTGAATGACTTGTGGAATCAAGGGAAAAGGAGGAAAAGCGTACAGAAGTCCCTGGGGCCAATCCTGGGTTAGAGAGTCTCTCATGGGTTGGCCTGGAAGGGGAAAGAGGGTGAAATAATCGGGGCACTTGTTGTTTTGAGGAGTAGCAAAAAGATCGCAACAAGGAGTGCCCCACTTCTGATCCACTACAGATTGATTGAGAGACCACTCGTGAGGCATCAGAATGGATCTGCTCAGCCTGTCCGCCAAGAGGTTGGACCTGCCGGGGATGTGCATTGCTATCAGAAACCGATGAGAGGAGATTGCCCATTGCCAAAGTCTGAGAGCTTCGACAACCGCTAGGACCTGGTCCCGCCCTGCTTGTTGATGTACCAGACCACGGACATGTTGTCCGTTTGTACTGCAATAGTCCCCGTGGGAAGAAAGTCGTTGAGGGCCTGCAACGTTAAAAGCACCGCTCTCATCTCCAGGACATTTATGTGCAGATGGTATTCTATGGGTTGCCACGTCCTGTGGACCATCCTGCCCTGATAATGCCCCCCCCACCCGATCACAGAGGCATCCGTAGTGACTGTGGCAACTGGAGGAGGGGAAACAAAAGGTCGGCCCTGATGAAGAAGAGGGGAAGATATCCACCAATTCAGATGAGTTCTGCACGACTGTGTGACTAAGATTTCTTGCCTCATCGGGAGACTGTGGTACGACCACTGCGTGAATAGCATCCACTGCAGAAGACGCATGTGGAAGCGAGCCAGTGGTAGTTGAACAATGGCCGCAGCCATAAGACCTAGAACCTTCAGTATAAATCTGGCTTTGACCTTGTTGCTCTGCAATAAAATCCGGAGTAATTTTTGGATGTCCAGAATTCTTTGATCTGTTAGTCTGGCTAACATTTTGACGGTGTTTAATTCTGCCTATAAAGGTGATAGATTGGCAAGGCAGCAGAGAAGATTTTTCGAAATTTACTGAAATTCCCAAACTCCTGCAAAGCTGTAGAGTGTAGTCTCTGGTCTGAAGAAGCTGACACCTGGTGGTGGCGGAGAGGAGCCAGTCGTCCAAATAAGGAAACACCTGGAATCCTTGACGTCTCAGATGAGCTGTGACCACTGCCATGCATTTGGTGAACACTCTGGGGGCTGAAGTGAGGCCAAAGGGCAGGGCTCTGAATTGGTAATGACTGGTCCCTAGCCGAAAGCGGAGAAACCTTCTGGAGCGCCTGTGAATCTTTATGTGATAGTACGCGTCCTGAAGGTTTATAGAGCACATCCAGTTGTCCTTGCCCAGAAAGGGCAGAATGGACTGAAGCGTGACCATCCGGAATCTTGCCTTCTTGACAAATCTGTTTAGACTGCTCAGGTCTAATATTGGTCTCCAATCTCCCGTCCTTTTGGGGACCAAAAAGAATCTCGAGTAGACACCGGATCCTACCTGGTCTGCCAGCACAGTCTGGACGACTCTTTTTTCTAGGAGCTTTGAAACCTACTGTTCTGCCAAATCCCTTTGACCGGGTGAGATGTCTGGAAGGGATTGTTGAGGTACGGGATACCTTTTGAAGGGGATTTTGTAACCCTCGGATATGATCGACTGTACCCACATATCTTGTGATAGGGATTGCCAGGCTACTGGGTACAGCGAAATCCTTCCCCCGACTGCCTCCAAGGGTGGACAGTCGGGCAATACCTCAGGGATGCTGAAAGGGCTTCTCAGGAAGAGACTCCCTGTTGCCCTGGTTCTGAGGACCCCCTGCCTCTAGGGCGTCTATTGTTGTTACCCCCTCTGCCTCTGGGGGTAAACTGACCACGTGTGTCCGGTGTAGCTCCTTGGGCTTTGCGGAACCACATCTTCCCCCCTTCTGACCCTTGGGATATGGTCTAGAAGGAGTGGAAAAATGGACTCCAACGGCAGAAAGAGTTTTACCATCCTGCTCACACCTTGTCAAGGTATCCTTCACCTGAGGTCCGAACAAAGCCGAACCATCAAAGGGGGTATTGGTGAAGGACGCCTTAAAGGGGTCCGCAAAATTACAAAGCCGCATCCAGGCTTGGCATCTAAGAGCAACTCCTGTGCCTGCGGCCCTGCTCGCTCCATCGGCCGCATAGGATATGAGCCGCATGGAGGAGTTGGATAGGGAATTCAGGATTGCTACCTGTGAGGCAATCTTTTCTTGAGCCCCAGCAGCAGAAGGATCCTGGACCACTTCACCCAGTTCCTTGAGAATATCTCTTTGAAGCCTGGTAAAGTGACAAAGGTAGTTCAGCGAACGCATAGCAAAGGTCGCTGAAGAAAACATCCGCTTTCCATACCTGTCCATGGTCCTAGAATCCTTGTTAGGAGGATGGACAGGCACTGAAGGATCCGCCAGTTCCTTCTTAGTGGCCGCCACCACCATAGCATCCACAGAGACGCCCTTGGAAAGAAACTGTTTGTCCGTAGGGGCCGTGATAAATTTGGATGGTCTCCTGGGGACAGGTTCCACAGAATCTGGAGCCACGCCTTCAGAGCCACTACCTGCATAAGTGGGTCAAAGGCGGAGACACCCAGGAGGTGGAGGGTCGGGATCCAAAGCCTCCAGGCATACCGACTCATCCTCGGAGGGATCAATGGATGGCCAATTCCCCTCTGTTTGAGGAGCTCAAGGATGTCTGAAAAGGAGACATCCTCAGAGGGGATCGTGGGGAACCCTCCGACTCATCTAAGTCAGTATCCGATGTAGTAGACTCGGGAGTCTGTGTGTTTCCTTTTACGTCCTCTTCGAGGGGTTCACCTGCTGGATCAGGAGAAACTTGAAGAGGAGGAAATTCCCAATGGGGAAACCTGGGGCGATGGATCCCTGGGCCTGAGAGCAAGAGGCTGGCAAGAAGCGTCTACAGGCACTGAAGAGGGAGAAGCTAGAGGGATGGACCGTTGACCTGGCTCAGAGGCCAGGACACTCCTCATCACCTCAAAGGCTCCTCCCGGGAGGCCGGAATATCCCGATCCGAGGATACAGGAATTCCGGCTCCACTGAGAGGAAGGCTCGAGGCCGATGTCGGTGCCGAGCTTACCAAAGCCGAAGCCCGAGAGGAGAGCAGGGTCGGACAAGGGTCCGATGCCACTAGCCCTCGGAGCCGACAAGAAACCCGGCGACCGGATCCCTCAAGGAAGGCCTCAAGGAGGAGATCGGAGCCGAGGATGATGGAGCCGAAGGATGTATCGGCTCGCCCGAAACAGTCGCTGTCCCAAGCTCCGGCTCGAACTCTGGTGTGGAGTCGGAGGAGGAAGTTCAAGGGTGAGACAATAGCAAGTCTGTTGAGACGGACTATGGAGCATTTGGGCCAGTGCCTGCGACTTCAACAGCCTGCTTACCACCCTCTCTAAGTCATGGTCAGACAGCCTGGAAGATCTCGAAGATCGGCTCCGATGGCTCCGCTCCGACAAAAGAGGAGACCCGGGCAGTGGATACTCTGCATGAAGGGGACCGAGATCTCTTCGGACGAAGTCATCGGAGCCGAAGTCCCCTGAATTCCAGATGGAGCCGAAGGTTTCTCAGCTCCGATGCTGGATAAGGTGTCGGCTCCAGCCGGAGCCGACAAGGCCACAGTAGACAGGGTGTTGGAACCAGTCGGTGCCGAACCCACTACTTTTGAAGTAGATAGATCGGTTCCAGCCGGAGCCGATCTCGGCTCCGACGGAGCCACCGGAGGAGGCTTGGATACTGAAGCCTGAGCCTTCGGTGGCTTAGAAGGTTTCCCAGACCCTGTTTTAGAGGGAGAACCTTCTGGCTTAAGTAAGTCACGGAGGATTAGCTTATTCCTCTGTTCCTGCAGGACTCTCTGGCTAAAAGAGTGACACAAAGCACAAGAGTCCTGCAGGTGCAAAGGCCCCAGGCAGTAAACACAAGAAGTGTGACCGTCTGTCAGAGACATTTTCTGACAGCACGAGTCACACTTCTTGAAGCCTGAGACCTTGCCTTCCTTAGACATTATCCTAGGAGGAAGTCACACACAAACCCCAACAAGCACACACAATTAATCCCCTAACACACAACCCACAGGTAGGGATTAACCAATGGGGTTTAGGCCTAACTAAACTTTTATACTAAAGGAAATATAAGGGAATAGGGTGGGCTGTAACACACTACAGACTATAAAAATGGAAACAAGGGGGAAATAAAACCCTAACTAAGCTTTTCTCTTTTGACAAGAAAATTACTTACCTCAGCTGGCAAAGGAGACCTCTTTCGCTAAGCAGCAAACGAGATCTGAGGTAGTTCCGCCTTGCATCATGGGATATAGGTTTGCCTCGAGCTGGTAAAAAGAGTTCTCAAGCTAAAGCAAGTGCCGAGTTGGAGCCGAGGATCGGCTCCGAACCCATCCAGCAAGAATGAAGGCGAGATTGACAACTTAACATCTATTATTCTATCTACTGTCGAGGTTTGTAAGGGCACATTCATGTCTGCAAATGGAATGAATGTGTTACAGAGAATGTACTTCTACATATAGATGTCTGCATGTGTGTATGTATATATACTTATAACGAACTCTCTGTCCTCCACGGGGCAGTCCAATTAGAACCAGCCCATCCAACCCTGGCACGCCTGGATCCATAATTTCATACCCATAGTTCCTCCACCCCACCTGAGTTCAACATACACACATACCATCCATTGTCCAGTTGCTATCGCAGCCATGACACACCTCCACACATTGCCCTCTCCTGAGCGTTAGGGGCCCTACATGTATGTTGTCCCAACCCATGTATTCTCAGGCTCTCCCACCATTTAGTCCTTGAACTTACCTGCCCTTGCTTGTGTAATGGTCGGATGGCCAAATAGTCTATCAATTTTTGGGTGGTCCCACCAGGGACTACCCTCTGTGTGTAAAGTAGACTTAGCAGATCAACAATGTTACTCTCACTGGTAATATCCTGCCTGTGGTGTGAGTGGCAGTGCTTTGCTCACTCCTGCTCTGCTTGATATGACATACGCTGACAGCGCTATATAATACTGGGGTTGCTGTTGATTCCCTTCTCATTCCTTTTGTATGCTTTATTGTTACATTGTTCTTTCTTTTTATATATATATATATATATATATATATATATATATATATATATATATGTGTATATGTATATATATATATATATATATATATATATATATATATATATATATATATGTATATGTGTATATATATATATATATATATATATATATATATATATATATATATATGGGTCTACTTTCATAGACGAGCGCCACTTTACCGACACCGGAAGACCGAGGGACGACCGAACAGGTAGGTTACAAACCCGATATCCCGGCGGCTGAGAGACCGACAACGGCGTGTGAGCGATCACGGTAAGTGTGCGAAAGTGACAGATGTAGTATTGGGGAGTGGACAGGTAAGTGTACGATACTGAGGGATTTTAGGATAGTGTGTGGAAAATGTGAGTGTGCGGTGGTGTCGGACTAAGGGTTCCGTGAGGTAAGTGTGTGGAAGTGACGAGAGCTGTTTAGGGTAGTGTTAAGTGTGTTAGGGTTAGAATGCAGGTGGAGTGAGTGTGCGATAGTGATGGGCTGAATGTTTTAGGGTGTGTTAAGTGAGTTAGGGTTAGGGTGCAGGTAGGGTGAGTGTGCGATAGTTGAGTTAGGGTTAGGGTGCAGGTAGGGTGAGTGTGCGATAGTGACGGTGTTGAGATTTAGGGGTGTGTTAAGTGAGTTAGGGTTAGGGTGCGGGTTGGGTAAGTGTGCGGTAGTGTTGGACGTTAGGGTTAGGGTTTAGGTTAAGGTTAGTGGATATGTTGTTGTGTGCAATGTGTATTTGGCGTTTTGTGTCGGTGTTTTGGTGTTCGGTATGTTGAGTTGTCGGTGTGGTGTGTTGTCGGTTGTTTGGGGTGGGGAAAATGTGTGTCGGTGATTAAACGTTCGGTCTATGAAAGTAGACCCATATATATATATATATATATACACATATGTGTGTGTATATATATATATATATATATATATATATATGTGTGTATATATATATATATATATATATATATATATATATATATATATATCTGTATATATGTATATACATTTCCTATGCTGAGCACTGCTTAGACCTGCTCAAGTGCACTCAGACTTGCTTACTAGTACTTATATATGTTTACTGCTGCTTGTTTGTGCTTACACCTGCTTACTAGTACCTTATTCATTATGACAGTGCCACTTTGATTGACTGACATTTAGTTAAATATCTCATGCGATACTCTTATGTCGGTTTTACAGCAAAACGACATTTATTCCACATGGAAAATGATATATGCTATTGTTGGGCTCGAACCATGAATGCCTGTTCATTAGGCGGATGCTCTAAATACTACACTATTGCCATTTACGTTGATTCCGCATGTTTTTCTCTAGTTGAATTAATTTGATGTGTAAGCTACGCTCGGCGGAGGGCAGTGACGTGCAAACATGCTGTGCTTTGCTTACACCTTCGATATTGCAGCAATTCAAATGTATAATAGGGACACGGGGAATCTAATTGTGAAAGTTCTAGGGACAGGGCTCAACATTCCACAACTTGCTTGTGTGTTTACTACTTTGATTTTATTTCACTGTTCGTGGACACTCTTGTATGCTTAGCATACATTTCAGTATCCATGGACACTGAATTACTGACTTACTATTAAAGACGGGCTCTACTAGTAGGCATAGTAGGTTATGCAACTGTTGGGGCATTTTTATGCCTCCGTAGAGCACTTGTATATGCCCCCTGCACTCGCACACATTTCCTGTGCACGCCGAGGGTGCGGCTGCACACCCCCATACATATTCATATGGTGCTGCTGCACCATCTGTAGTGAGGACACTCAGTACAAGGCTAAAACTGTTCTTGCGCTGAGCTTCTTGAATCCCGGGGATTGTCATACAAGTCTAGCATTTGTGTAATACCAGTACATCTTTGGCAGTAGATCTTAGCTTCAGGGCCACCTTCTCACCGCTATAAATTTTAGTTTGCATTTTTGGCCTTTTCAGTGATATGCCTAAAAATATTTCCTTAATGTAAGGGACACAAATAATATCCATTGTTGCGCCTCTATTTAAGTGCACTTTCATTTTCACTTCTACTTCGTCTGGGGTAACCTATATGATTTTTGTAGTTGTTTCTGCTCATAGCTGTAAGCAAATTATCTCCTCATATCAAAATTGTGTATCACTTCCCATTTCCTCTTATCTGGTTTCACTGTCGGTATTTCCCACTTTATTCATATTAGATTCTTTGCATGTACTGTTATGTTTACAATGAACTTTCTTAGGTTCATAGGTGTTTACTAGGCTAGCAACCACAAGGGCCTTTTTAAGCCTGGACATGCATTCCAAATTTCTGACAAGTTCTGGTACCCTTGCTCATTGTATGCAGGGGCTTGGGAGGTGAAACATTTCCAATTAGGGGCCTGGGAGATGAACCATTTACAGTTTGCCTCTGTCTGTTAGAGACATAGGTGCTAAACCAGGGATGATTTTCCTGTTCCCCATCAAGCTCTCCAAGTTACACTTGAATGGGTTTGGGAGGAACTTTGCTTCACATGGATGGGGATCCTGTTCCAGACACAGGGTACCTGTCTCTCCAGCAGGTCCTATTTATATCACAGGCAAGGTTTAAGTCTTTAGAATAGGTTATTCCGGTGCTGTTTGTTTTGTGGATATGCAGGAGATCCATCAGAGTGGGGTCTGACAATGCCCAGTATGCCAGGCATTGGTCTCCCCTCAACAACCTGTAGGAGACAGACTACAGGGATAGGGCATTGAAGCAGTCTGCATAGGACATTTTACTTAACCCTGTATTCTTTTAGTGAGGAACCACTGTGGATGTTCCAATTGTTGGATATAACTGGTTAGGTATATACCAAAGGAGGCACTGTACTCAATGATAGGTCTGATAAGTGCTGAATACAGTGGAACGATGACTTCCTTAGATCTAGATAGAATGATTTCCTCACTACTGTAGACATGCTGGTCAAAGGCTAGATTACTGCCTATGTGTGTCCCTAAGTCCCTGACTACTGGGTCAACTCTAAGGGGTGTGTTGTCAATATGATAGTTGCCAGGGTGGATGACTTCCCATAGGATACTATTATGCATTTCTTGGCATTTAGTTTTAGTCCATGACTCTAACACCGGTTGTTTATTTGTGTCAGCCCTTCCTGGAGAACATTTGTGTCAGTGTGGGATTCAATGACAGCTTGTAATTTGCAATCATCTGCAAATTTAGTCAGCCAGAGACCAGTGACATTGGCCTTGACTTTAGAGAAGTAAATGCCAAAAAGGAGCAGTCCAAGGACCAATCCTTAAGGGATTCCACTTGTGACTGGCCTCTTTTTAGAGGTGGACTCCCCAATTCTAACTTCCTGGGTCCGGTCTGTGAGTCAGTTGTCCAGCCACCAGGTGACATATGGGGTTGTACATAATCTCTAGAGTTTGTCAACAATGTGCGAGTAGGGTATTGTGTCAAATGCCTTGGTCAGGTCAAGGTAGGCAGTGTGAACCATTTTTACCTCATCCATTGCTTTAGTGACCTTCTCAAAGAAGTCTACCAGGTTGAGTAGTCATGACCTGCCCTTCACAAAACCAAACTGGGTTGGGTCCAGTGTCTGGAGGTTTACTATATCATTATTGATCATCTCCATGATAATTCTTTCCATGGCATTGCATATACGACTAGTGAGACTTACAGATCTGTAGTTTACAGGGTCTGTAGATGGTTCACCTTTGAGCAGAAGGATGACTGTTGCTGTTCTCTGTTCATGATGCATGAAGTCTGTTTGGAGGCTACAGTTAAATAGCAATTCCAGGAGGCCTGCTACGTCATGTTTCATACTATTTAGAAGGCATCTTGGGATATTGTCTGTGCCCATTGATGCAGTGTTCTTAGCCTTAGTGAGAGCATTAAGGACCTGTTCCCCAGTGATAGCAGGGGGAGTTATATTTGATGGTATTTCCTGAGGAAATGTTGAGGGGGAGAGAGAGGGGTAAAGTTGGAGCTGAATTTATCAGACTGTAGGTTTTCTATATTTGCTATATTTTCTGGCTCAGCATAGGTGACTCCATTTACAATGAGCGAGCTCTGCACACATTGCGTATTGCCTTTGAGGTTGTAGACATAGCTAAACAATGCCTTGTGTTGTCCTTAGCCTGGAAAGCCACATTTGCCTCAAATTTGCCTTTCGTAGACTTTATTTGCCCTCTGAGTTGTTTGTTTAGTTTGCTGAGAGTGCTTTATTCTTCTGGGTGCTGCTAATTTTTTGCCATGATTTTCTTCTTTCTGTTATATAGCCTATTGATTTTGTAATTCCATCAGAGTGGCTTGTTTTTTGAGTTAGTTCTGTACTTCTTCCTGGTGGGCACAGCTGCCTCTATGTAGCTATTAACATGCTTTTATAGAGTTTCTGTGAACAGTTCTGCATACGTAGCAGTGTTCTCTGGGTTTATGTGGGGATTGAAATTTTGCCAGGTTATCACTTGACAGCAGGAAGTTAGACTTAAAGTAATTTATGAATATGCCAGGTTTAGCTGGGGGTCCAGGTTTTACTTTTACTTGAAAGGAGACCATTTTGTGATCTGACCTTACCAGAGAAGGCATTACACTAGGGGGTGTCAGCACTCTCCCATATTAGTGAGGACCAGATCCTATTCTAACAGAGATTCCAGAGTTACAAAACACCCTTAGTACTTCACCTAGATTTAGTTATAGGAGAGTATCTAACCTGAAGAATATACTTTGCTATAGGGAACAACTCCATATCTATTTGCACTTCACTAGCAATGGACAAGGCACATCCAAATGTAACAGTTGTGTGCACTGTAAATATATACTCACTGACAAGCAGATTAAACATCCCCTTCATGGTCAGAATTTTGCCCATAGAGCATATGGTAATTGTAATACAAGAAACGTAGTCTGCTATGCTTCTTGTATTATATATAATGAATATTATGTTGATAAGACAAACAGAAAACTGAAAGAGAGGATTGACCAGCATATATCTGATATCAACAGAAAAGTTTTGACTAACGCACTTTATAAACTTACTACTGAAACAGATGTAACACATACCTTAAAGTTTACTAATCTAAAAGTCATACCACAACCGTTAAGAAGAGGACACATTAAATTGTTAACTGAGTGTGAAGAATTGAAATGGGTATTTAGATTTAAAGCACACTTATCACCAGGACTTAATGAAATGGTAACCATTAAACCACATCTTAAACATCTCTTAAACATCTATATAACCAAGTCCAATGATATTCTTCAACCTGCTGTACTTTTCATAAATTTTATTATACATTTATACAAATATATACAATATATTTTTTAATTATTTCACTTACTGATTCACAATATATAATCTCAATGTGTTTCACTGGATCAAACATGGACTTTTTTAATCATATGATTTTTTTCTAAACATGTGACTTTTTAATCATGTGACTTTGAAATGTTATATATACTCATCCATGCCATTTATCTGAAATTTGCCTGATAAAATCACCAGGTGAAAGTGTTTTTTCGCACTTGTGTTTGGACCCTGAATGTTTAGCATATGTGTGCACTTTGACTGAACTGCGTTTTGACTCTGAGTTTTGTAGCATTTACGTGCACTTTGACTGAACTGATTTTAGCAAGTTGGTGGATAACCAATTAAACATACTTTTTATTGTTCATGGTTCCAGGTACATTTTTTTACTATTCACCAGATCCAGTATGATTGCACCCCTGGTTGGTATATTGACAATCTGGTCCAGGGAGTCTGTGTTTACAAAATCCAGAAATCTCTGCGCCTCTATATTTGGTGTTATATAGGACTCCCAGTTAATAGTGGGGTAATTAAAGTTGCCCATGAATATGGAATTGGGTTGGGTGGTGAGTGTTTCCAATAAGTTTAAATATATGGTATGGATTTCCTGGGTCATACAGGGGGAACTATAGCTTGCAAGGAAGTGGTTTTGGACTTTGCCTATGGTTATTTGAACATGGAGTAGATAAAGTGCATTGTCCCATTTGTCCAGCCTTGAAGTATATTTATATTTGATGTAAATAGAGACACCTCCACCTTTAGTCCCTGTCTGTGTAGTAGCTGGTCCAAATGTGTGGAAGGCCTTATAACCTTGCACTCTCGGTGTGCTCTGTGAGGCTTTAAACCATGTCTCAGTGACTGCACAGACATCAGCATTCTCTCGGATGAAGAGAGATTCTAGTAAGTGGAGTTTTTTGTTGAGACTCCTAGCACTGAGCAGTAATATGGATGGATTTTCTTGGTTTTCATTTGCTATGTCGGAAGTACTTTCAGTCTGGCATTGCCTAAAATAGGCACTGTAGCTAATATTCAAAAGCCTAGAGGGGAGAAGTGCAGGTCTGTTGACCATCGCCTTCCATGCTGACAAATACTGCACCTCCTTAGAATGACATGAGAAACTAAGCCAAGTATTAAAGTCAGTCATTACTTCCCTTCCATTCACACACTTGCTCATTATGGGCTGTCTTAAGACATTCCCTATAACCTTTTTCCCTTGAACTGCAATCACTTCAGTATGTGATGTCTTGCCATAACAAAAATATGTGTGTTTGTGTGTGTTCATTAGATACATTTAGCACATCATGCTGCAACTCAGGAGCACTTCTAGCAACTTCTTCCATGGAAACTGCAATGTTTAGTGCTTTACCAAGTGTTAAACCCTGTACTGGCAGCAAGCTTTTTTATATCTTTTCATCATTCCTAGACACATAAACACAAGTCTGTCTCTTAATGTTGAGATAGTCCCTTTCTGAAGTGACAATGTTTTGCTGAGTTCATTTCTGAAGTGGCAATGTTCTGCCTCACAGACAGAGATACATTCAATTGTCCTTTGATCCTTGCAAGACATGATATCATTCTTTATTATAATGGTTTTGGGTTTGGATAGTATTAGAAAGTCTTTACAATCACTGCAAATGATTTCAAGTTATGCTTCTCCGAGCCCACTAGAGCATGAAACAGTCTATATGATTTAGTATCCACTGCATTAAGTGAGACTGAAACCTTCTCAGTACATTTAGTGTTACTAACTTCAAATAAAGTCTCAATATGGTCTTTCAATATGAGTTGTCCATTCTTCCATATTAATATCAAAACCCCAACATATTCTGTGTGGGCTGCCAATGTATGACAGCTTCCTTGCTCATATATTGTTATCCTGCTTACTAAAAGGCCTTTCATGATATAGGATCATAGGTTTATAGAAGGTTACTAAGCTAACAGCCTTACAGCCCTTACAAGCCTAGCCATATTTATCCTGAGTTGCCCCAATTGTCAGTAATTAGGTGAGTGAAGTTTGCAAAGGTATTGGTCTATGGTAGTTAATACCAACTTCCTCTAACCAGGTAGGACATGGACACCACCCCAGCAGCGAATTTGTTGTCAGCCATCCATTGATCTAGGTTGCATTTGAAGAGGGTCAGGGAGGGGCTCTGTTTCATGTGAATTGGAAGCTTACTCCAGAGAAGCAGCAGTCTCTGAGAGATGTAGCTATGTGTCCAGCATTTAATGTTCATGTCAGAGGCTATGTTAAGATCCCTGCAGAGTGACCTTCATGCAGTTTGATTTACGAATGTGTAGCATTTCCATCAGGGCCTGGTCAGAGACTACCCTGTAAGATAGACACGGGCCACCCCTTAGCGATCTGTAGGAGACAGAATACAGTGACAGGCTTTCAGTCTTCCTGTGTAAGACTTCTTTTGAGTACCCTGTAATTTCTTGGTGAGAAATCTCTGTGGTCTCTCCAATTGTTGAGGTCTCTGGTGAGAAACATGCAAAATGGAGCATTATACTTAATTATTGGTCTAATGAGGGCTGAGTATAATGGAATTATAACATCCTTAGATCTAGATGTGATGCCGTTACTTATAAGATGTGCCACATAACAGGATTTTCTTACTACTGCAGACATGTGGTGGTTAAAATTCAGATTACTATCAACCTGAGTACCCGGATCACATACCACTGGGTCTACATTTGGGGGTTGGGGGCTCTCTACAATGTAATCGGCAGGGATGTCAGCTTTCCCAAAGGGAATAATACATTTTTTTGTATTTAGTTTTAATCTGTGGCCTTGGCACCAATCATTTGTCTGTGCTAACCCTGTGTGCAGTATATTAACATTATATAAATTATTTTCTTGTTTAATCAATAATTTCTTAATCATGTAAAACATTCATGCTGTATTCAGATCAATTTTCTTTATGGCAAAAGACACACTATTTAAATTATTTTCTTGTTTAATCAATAGTTCCTTAATCATGCAAAACATTCATGCAGTATTCAAATCAATTTTCTTTATGGCAACTATTAAAGAAAAATTCATTCCAAATTATTTTGCATAAATAATTAAGGTGCACAAAGGAATCATGTTGCTCTATTGGCAACCATTAAATTAATTGCCAATAGACTGGGAAAAAGACTGCTGAAACAATGTTTGGCAAATCTTAGAGCTAAGTTTTATTTTGCAGAAGAACAAGCTTCCCTGCACCCTCCTTGTGGTGAAATTCCTCACAACCCCCAATTTTTTTTTTCTCAAAAATGTTTTATTTTTCAAATACAGTTGAATGAATTCCATAGTATTTGTATATAACATCTTAAATGACTATGTACACTATTTACATCAGACTGACACTATAACAGAGCTCAATATATACAATTACTTAATAGGTATAACAATCCAGTTATCAGAGTGTATCTGTTCAGTTACTGTAAAAGTGTCAATCAATGATAAGACTTTTTTCCATGGATTGTTAATAAATGGCTTAGGATGAATCCTTAATTCTTTAATTTTAATTTCCAACAATGCTGTTGTCTTCAGTAGGCTGTAGAAGTCTTCCAAAGTCGGTATTGTGTTTGTATTTCATCTTCTTGTTATACACTTCCTTGAGATCTCAAGTATTGTCCAAACCGGATACATATTTGACTCATTCAAATGAGGACCTTCATACACATTTAATAATACTAGCGCTTTAGATATGTTAAATGATTCATTAAATAAAGCTTGTAAAAAGTTTTTAATTCCATTCCAAAATGGCTTAATTTTAACACAGTTGAAAAAATGTGATTCCAATCTGCATTGTGTATTGGCTCACACCTCCAACATATTCCCTTTGTGGAAGAATTATTTTTATTAATTCTATCTGGCATTAAGAATGCTCTGTGCAAGTATTTTCAATTAAAAACTTTCCAGTATTGTGTAAAGGATGTATGTTTTATTGATAAAATATTTGATTCAATTTCTTCAGTTAGCTATAATGAGTGTCCTTTTGTTATATAATTCCAATATGAGTATTTGGGTGTTGTTTTATAATTTATCAATATCTAGTAAAATTTTGAAATACTGTTTCCATGTCATAATCATTATATATGACTTCATATAGATATTTTGTAAGTTTAGGTATTTCTTTAAATGAAGAATTACTAATTATTCTGCATAAATTTTGAGAATACATCAGAATGCTTTGCATAGTTAGCCAATCTTGTTGTGGAATTATGTATTTTGTTTCTATTGTTTGCATATCCGGAACTTTAAGTTCTTTGATACATTGAAACCAACAAACAAATCCTTTCTGTTCCCAGGAATTGATTATTTCTTTGCATATTTTATGTGGATAGCTCTTTGTAACTATAAATCCATATTTGCATTAAGAATTTTCCTAAATGAGTCAATGTAATAAGCATAGAAGATTAATGGGCTTAGTTATGTTATATTGCATACTAATACATAATCTATGGCATGGCAAATTGTTTTTATCTGTTATTTGAAATTTTTTTGTAGATCAAATTCATTGATTGATATTACAGTTAGTAATTCTTTCCCAATTTGCAGAATAATTTGGACTTATCCAATCTGAGATTGTTTTAGATATTGATGCCTTTATATATGTTTCTATATCAGGAAAGTTTAATCCTCCCTGTTTCCATGGTCTGATATGATGTATTAAAGCTATTCTGTTTCTTTCTGGAAACCATAAAAATTATATTAGGCATGAGTTTATTTCTTTGAGTATAATCCTTTCTGGTAACAGTTGCATTATCAAACCTATATATAGAATCTTGGGTAGTAAAACCATTTTATTAACTATAGTCTATCTTCAAATATTAATATTATCTTGTTCCCCTTTTTCACAGAAAGTTTAATTGTGTTGATGATATTATTGTATTTTTTAGACTAATTCATTATTATCCTTGCATAACTCAATTCCTAGATATTTTAAGGTAGATTCTTGTTTCCCTATAATGTGATTCTCCTTCGTCTGCAATTCTATTTTTATTTAAAAATAAAAAAAATGTTGATTTTGCTTTATTGAAATGCAGTCCTGAAGTCCTGTAAAATGTGTCAATTAAAATATCTAATTCTTCTAATGTCTCTTTTGTATTGGATAATGTTTATGATATGTCATCAGCAAAGAGAAGTACATTAGACTTGCATTGTTCATAAACATCTACTCCTTTGATTTTTGTATTGTTACGTATTGAATATGCCAGTATTTCAATAGCCAAAGCAAATAGAATTGGTGACATGGGACATCCTTGTTTAGTACCCTTTGTTATATGTATAGATTCAGAGGTGAAAGGACCTAGCTTAACATACACTAAATTATTTATATATATATATATATATATATATATATATATATATATATATATATATATATATATATTCTTTAGTAAATGAACAAAAGAAGAAGGAAATTCAAATAGCACCAGAATTTTGAATAAATAGTCCCAATTTAGGGGATCAAAGGCTTTTTATATATCTAAGCCAATTATGAGTGTTTTTTTATTTTCTTTATTAATATAATATATAAGAGAAATTATGCTTTTAATATTGTCATGTGTTTGTCTATGATATATAAATCCAGTTTGATCATTATTTGTTGTTTTGGATAGTGGTACTTTCATTCTGTCAGTTAATATTGTCATAAATATCTTATAGTCATTATTTAATAATGATATAGGTCTATATGAGGTACAGAGTTTTGGGGATTTGTTTTCCTTTAGGATTGGTGTTATTAAGGAATATCTCCAAGAGGGTGGTATTAAAGCTTTTGACTGAATTTCTAATAGAGTTTCATGGAAGAAGGATAATATCTTTGAAGGAAAAAGTTTATATATTTCCATAATTATGCCATCTATACCTAGAGCTTTATTATTTTTACCCTCTTTAATTGTATATGTAATTTCTTTGTAGGATATGGGTGCTTGCAGATCTATTTTTAATTTTTATGTTTGTTTTTTTATATTAGAACATTTTTCTTCTAGATTTAATTGATCAATATGTATATTTTCTTTTTGGAAATGTTCCATATAATGATTTCTATAGGCATCAAGAATGTCACCTATATCCAAGACATTTTCCCTTTCTTTTCATGGAAGATACTTTTAAAGTTATTAGATTTTGATTGTATTTTGATTCTTGTGGATAAATTATGTAAATATTTGGGAGAAGTGGCCAAGGTATTAATTTTTAGTTTAGTTGTTTTATGTGTTAGAATTTTGTTGTGTTTATTGTTTTATACTTCTACTTTCTTTTTCATCTCCAAATGATTTTGATTTTTTTCAGGTTTTACTGACAAAACTTTGGATTGTAGATCTAATAATCCAGAATCACATTTTCTGATTTTTTTATACCAAGTTAGGGTTTTACCATATATGTAAGCTTTTAATGAGTTCCATATCATAATTGTATTTATCTCTGTGGTGTAATTAATATCTAAGAAGAACTGTAATTCAGATAATAACTAGGGTTCAAACTCTTTAATTTTAGTTATATATGCTTGAATACTGGAGTTAAAGATTAATGGTTTGTACCCATTTTGAAGTTTTAGTATCAATGAATTGTGGTCTAAAAAGGGCTAGGAAGTGACTGAGAAATTAATGATTTTAGAGTGTAAGTCATGGGCAGCAAATAGTTTATCTATTCTAGTTTGGGTACCAAATCTGTGCTCTTTATGAGAAAACAACAAAGAGTTATCTTCTTTAAATTTGAAAGTATCTACAAGATGAAATGATTCTACCCACTTGTTTAAAGCTTTTGATACTGCAGATGTACGCAGTGGTCTTTTATTTGTAGTTTCAGAAATATCAAATATATAGTTAAAATCTCCTCCTAATATTAAGTTGCCTTTATAATTATTGGAAATGAAATCCAAGTGTTTTTAGCAATTCCTGATCCAATGCCTGGGAACCAGTATAGACTGGCTAGGGTCCATATTCTGTTATTATGTTTAACTATTACTAATGCCATAAGGCCTTCTTTATCTTCATACTTATAAATGATTTCTGGGTTAATCACATTTGTTTTCCATTAAATTGTTACCCCTTTTGTCTTTGTCTTATAAGTGTATTGTGCCAATATCATATATTCCTTAGGATTCCATTTGTAATTGTCATTTCTTTTGAAATGAGTTTCTTGAAGGAAGACAAGTTGTGCTTTGTTCAGTTTTAAATATTTCAGTAGATTTGATCTCTTGCTAGGATTGTTTAAGCCATTGGTATTTAAAGATAATAAAGGTAAATCCACCTTAGGTTATTTAGACTATGTATTTTTTGTTTTATTATGACTATTAAACATTTTCATCTGACAACTATAAAGTATATATTTCAGCTTTTAAAGGAAATTATCAGTTTTATACTTTGGGTGTTTACCAGTAAAGTAATGTTTTGGTAAGGCATACTAAAAATGTTTTTGTGTAATAAATTTAAAGTAATAAATGTTAACAAAACTAAGATCCGCACTAGCCATAGAATGAAAATCATTCCTAATCTGATGGATAAACCTAAGTCCATCAGATTATCACTCATAACTTGACAATCCAGAACATCTGAGCTCCATAAACTGAATTATCATATGGAGAATATTTGTAATAGGAATAAGCAATATTTATATTATTTTGAACAGATATGGTACTATTGCAGATTATACATAATTCTAATTCAATGTAAAAGTCTACATATTGTATAAGCAATTAATATCTACATGAAAGATAGATGACAAGTAATTCAATCATAGTAAAGTAGGATGTATCATATATAAAACCTCAGTAAAAGATTATAGCACACAGTTATTTAACATATTTACCATTATTGATGAAGTCTTTCAAAACTTATTACTTAATATAAATAGATGGTAATGATATTTATACCTAATGTTTATAATACAATGCATTTTACTGGATATATCAGAAGTTATATTACATTGTTTACCAGCATTTAAGTAATCACTTTATTGCTAACTTACTTAAAGCATCAAGTTAGTTTTATGTAAACATTGATGAAAGTTAGTGCATTTTAATTATCAGTGCATCCCCCCCCCCATTTCCTACACATTAGGATTTTCATATCTGTCATTTCTTATTATAAAATGAGTGAACATATAAGTTAAAAACAACAAATTCACTTATTGTGATTAATGATTACAAGTTCCCTTTCCATATTCATAAATTACCATTTTATGGCATTTACTGAAAGTTTTTAGATTTAAATGGCAACATTGTATTTTGCATAATCAGCAAAGGTTAAACTGAGTGATTATTGTCAATTTAATACTATTTGTTCAGAATGTGATTGTTACATTCTGTGACATTTCTAGTTCAGGCTTCTATTGCTTCCCTTGAACAACTTTGTCAGTTTGATGTCATGTATAAAACATTAGTTACCTTGGTAACAGCTTAAGTATTATGTAAGGTCAAGATGTGTTACAAAACCACAATTCAAGTTAAAGCAATTATATGACTTATGCACATTTACGTATATGAGAAAATCATTATGCTTCTCGTTGATGTTCAATATAGTGTATGTCATTTATGACAAGTTAAAAGAGTAGTGTTATTATACTCAAGCCCATGTTATTAAACTGTCTATTGTCAATTTAATACTATTTGTTCAGAATATGATTGCTACATTCTGTGACATTTCAAGTTCAGGCTTCTATTATTTTTCTTGAACAACTTTGTCAGTTTGATGTCATGTATAAAACATTAGTTACCTTGGTAACTGCTTAAGTATTATATATGGTCAAGATTGGTTAGAAAAACTACAATTCAAGTTAAAGCAATTACATGACTTGTTATGCATATTTACTTATATAAGAAAATCATCATGCTTCCCCTTGATGTTCAATGTAGTGTATATCATTTATGACAAGTTAAGACAGTAGTGTTATTATACACAAGCCCATTTTATTAAATCCTGTCTTTAATATCTAAATTCAGCAGACTGCTTCATCTTATATGATGATTATATATTGTATGTCTAGATTTACTAAAATCATATATTACATAACTAGTGTGTGTGTGTGTGTGTGTGTGTGTGTGTGTGTGTGTGTGTGTGTGTGTGTGTGTGCGTGCATGTGTATGTATTTCTTTTTATCAAGAATCAACTTAATGAGCTAAACGAAGTGCTGGGAGACCATCAATATGTGTACATGTGGTTTAAAACAGCACTTTTATTATATATATTTTTTTAAACCAAAAACGTCATTGCTGAGAATCATCTTGGATCTTTTCAGAGCCGTTAAGCATTATTGTCACTCTGTCTCCGTTACCATAACAACCTGGGAGTGTCTGTTTCTGTTAATGTGTCTGTGTACTGTATACCAAAGTCTTGCTATGCACCTGAAGCAAACTTCATTTCACTGCAACTTCAAGCCTAAATTCCCTCCCTTTCAACGAGGCAGCAACTAGGAAAAGAACAGAGTAAACAGATAAAAAAAACTCCCAACAAGCCGCCACAACAAGAGACAACACACTCCCCCAGACCTCCCACTCAGCAGATGTACAAACAAACCATAGTCTGCCAAAATATCCCAAATCACAGTTCTATCCACCCCTTCCTCTGGATCCAGGCTAAAACACCAAATGTCTCTTCCTAATACACAAGCATCAGTAAACCTCAATCACAAGCTGCAGCCCACAGCTTCCCGGAAACGAAAATGGCAACATATAACTGTCAGACACAGCTGCATCCACATACACCATGTCAGGCTTAATCAAACAGCACTTGAAGCTATGATACCTACCATAATTGATATTAATTATGTTTAGGCAGAATAATAATGACATTTGTACTAGCTGCCAGATACGGCTGCATCCAGGCATACCATATCAGGATTGATCAAACAGCACTCGTAGCTGTAATACCTGCCATGATTGATATTAACTATATTTAGACAGAATAATGATGACATTTGTACTAAGAGCTTGCTACTATTATTTAACCAGGATATACATGACATTTCTAAATCATATTTTAACTGAAGAAGGCATTAGTCTCCATGACAGTGACAGCATTTTTTTTTCAAAACACTCTGCTGTTACTGCTGTTATATATGATGTCATCTTGTTACATTTGAGTCTGAACTCTGATGAATGGTACCTTGTTGAATTAGTTAATTAATTACTTAAATTACTATAAGTATAATCAATGAAAAATGAACAAGATAAGTATTCATTGAGTTCAAGTAGGGGAATAGAAACTTCTATGTTTGTATTATATGTCGCTTTGTTTGGCTTATATATAATCTAAATAGTAACCCATCTTGACCTACCTTTGTTTGTGAAGAATTACTGGACTCTTTGAACATTCTGAATAAATCATTACTGTTTCTCAGTTGTTTAAGAAACCCTCCTTTTTTAAATAAAAACAGATGACAAGTGATGTACCATATCACTTGATACTTTGAGAGATGTAGTTGTAAGAGTTATTTTTTTGGGGACAGCTATCTTGGAATCAGTTTTTTGTTTCTTCTTTCTTGCATCAGTCTAAGCATTTGTTTATTTTATTCTTTTAAGAGTAGGGGCCATCCATTCCATTTCTTCTGGGATAGACACTATGTTGTTGTTTTTGATGAATGTAGAGTCTTCTAAGTCATTAAAACTTTTCATCTCATTGGCAAAAAGTATTTTATCTTGGCTGGAAAGACCAGCTGTGCTTTAATGTTGTTTTGCTTTAACAATTTTATCATCGTCCAGACTTTTTTTCCTTTGTTCTAGTATTCTGGAAGAATAACCATTGTCAGACCTTATCAGGCTTTGATTGTATTTTAAGGGTGATTTTTTCCAAGAAGATTTTAATATTAGTTCCTTGTCCAGAAATGAAAGAAATTTTATAACTATGGATCTAGGTGGAGTATTTGTTGAGTTAGAAGCAGGTTTCCTCAGTGCTGTATGCGCCGTTTCAATCCCAAATGTAAGTCCCTCTTTAAAGAATAAAAATTCAGGAATCCAGGTTGTTAAGAATGAAATAATGTCTTCTCCTTCAGTGTTTTCAGGCAGACCAAAGATCCTTATGTTGTTTCTCCATTCCCTGTTTTCTAAGTCATCTATTTTGTTAAGCAGCCATGTATTCTGTTTAAGCAGAAATTCTTTTTGGAATTCTTCCTCTATGAGTCTCCCTTCAGTGTAATTTAGAGAAGTCTCTATATTTGTTATTTTTGTATGGTGTTGCTGTACTAGTTCCTTAATATTATCAGTCTGTTTTTGAGAATTTAATTTGAGGTTTTCTAAGTCATTTTTAAAGCCATCCATCTTCAAAGATAGTTCCTGTAAGGTAGATGTCATCAATTTCAGTTCTTTTTTTCAAAGCAGCATCTAGATGAGAATTCCTTGAGTTGTTCATATTCAGTGACTCAATATATCTCCAAGTTACTTGACAGGAACATTTTTGTATATCTCCACCAAAATTTATATTTATGTAGTTTAGTAGTTTATCTATAGATTTCTGACATTTTAAACTTGAAAATAATGAAATGTTCCTATATTATGATACTAGTTTAAAGAGCTCTCAAAATTCACTGCTCTCAGTTAGCCATCTAGGCTCCACCTCCACAACCCCCAAATTTAAATGTAATTCCTCCAGGGTTGTATAAACAGTGGAGAAAAAGAGAAACAAATCTACAATTGCTGTATGGTGTTTCTGCAGTGTTTCCCTGATCTACTGGCATTTGACTTAAAGGCTGACAGCAGAATGACACATTCCTTACACACATTACAGTCTGTAAATTATTTTGCATATTATATTCTGTAGCTGTTAATTACTTAGTGGTATGTTTTTAAAAATGTAATGCACTACAGAAATCATCCCGTGTAACTGTTAAAAACGTCCTGCCTTAAAATAAATTGTTTGACCACAAAGATCATTCTGCATAGAATGTTTCTTTAAAAAAATTGCTGATTTTCCCTGCAGCCAAACAAAAACACTTAATTCATCATTTAAACAGTACTAATGAAGCCACCCACTAAACTGATGCCAGAATTAAGTTTCTCCTCGCCTTTTGTGCCTTCTTTTTTTTCTGGTCTCTCTTTTTTTTTCCTGAAACCTGCTTACACATATGGGCGATCACTATTACCTGTATGATATAGCCATCCTAAAATATTCTCCTCTATTGCGGAACCATATAAATAATACGGTGAGTACAGAGACTGAAGTAAGACTTTACTGTGTTTTGACAGTTATAGAATAGCCTCCCACAAGCCAGACAGTGATCACATATGCACATGCCTTGTACATGCTCAGCAACAACTAAATGTGTCCTTTTCTTTAAGATGAGTTACATATCCTTCATAATGATTTGCTTTCCCATCCCTAACAATAACTCCTTCATATTTTTCCCAAGCATTCTTTACTTGCATCACCAATTTGACCCTACTACCACCATATCTGTGAAAAAAGTTTTTCACATTTCCCCTGAGATGCACACCTTGTACATTCATAGTATTTTCTTGTTATCTGTGTTTCTTTTTTCAAAAATTTGCATTTGTTGTACATTATGATTTCCCCATAAATCTGAATTACCACCACTCAGTTTACTCCAATTCTGTTAATTTCTGTTTGATAAATTATGCACATCTTGCACCCTTTGCATCGCTCTCTAGTGAACTGCTGACATCCTTTGTCCTTGCAGAGATAGGTTCCCTAGAACTACAAGTATTTCTCCAGATGCAGTCTCACCATCTGTCTATAAAAATGGAGAAGGATGCCTTTTTTCTAGTATTAAAGTTTTTTTTCTCAGTCACCTAAGTAACCTGTTAGTACTCCTTGCTGTTTTATAACTTTGACAGCTTACTTTTATGTCACGTGATGTAACTAGTCCCAGGCTTGTGCTGCTTCTGTTACTGTTACTATTTCATTTCTAATTTTGCACTACTTTTCCAAGGATTTTTCTTGATATACTACTCTATATTTTTCTGCACTAAATTTAAATGGATGTTTTTATAGGTCTACTACAAGTGCTCGCATACAGGTATCTCATAACATACTTGCTCATTGTCACTTGCTCTAAATAGGAAGTTCCCTAACTCCTGCTAGCCTGTCCCTATTTAGTTACTGAGTCCTCTGACCACCCAATCATACTGAACTACATAGCCTTACTAGAGGTCTAACACTGACCATAGAACTCCCACCTCGACCCTAACCCTAAGTGTAGCACTCCTTCCTCTCCTGCTACCTAACCGTAATGTCCCCAATCACTCACTTAACCTAAAACTCCACTTACCCCTCCCTGAGCCTAATGTTCCTAATTGATCCTTAAACCTAAATCTGGCCCCTGTTTCCAAACCTTAAAACTCCCCTCCCACTCCATAACCATAAACTCCCCTCCAGCTCCATAACCATAAATCTCATGTTCCCTAAACTTAAATACCCCTCCCAATCACTGCCTGAAACCTTAACCTGCACTCCCACCCCCTCACCAAAACTGTTACACTTACCTTGCTCAA